>NC_133792.1:614628-623659 GCF_003597395.2 Chelonoidis abingdonii
TCCTGGGACCCCTGCCCCCAACTGCCCCCCCACAGGACCCCACCTCCTATCTAAGCCTCCCTGTTCCTTGTCCCCTGACTGGACCCTACCCCCTACCTGTCCCCTGACTGTCCCGACCCTTATCCACACCCCTGCCCCCAGACAGACCCCCGGGACTCTCATGCCTATTCAACGGCTCCCCACCCCGTGAAAGGACCCTCAGAACTCCCGACCCACACAACCCCCCGCCTGCTCCCTGCCTGCCCCAACCCCTCTCCACACCCCTGCCATACGACAGGAACCCCAGAACTCCCGACTCAGACAACCCCCCAGCTCTGTGTCCCCTGACCACCTTCTACAGAGACTCCCCACTCTAACTGCCCCCCCAAGACTCTCCTTGCTCCTGGTCCCCTGACTGCCCTGACCCTTAGCCACTCCCCACCCCCTGACAGACCCCGGGACTCCCATGCCCCATCCAACGCCCTCTGCTCCTGACTGCTCCCTCCAGAGACCCCTTGCCCCTAACCACTGCCCCCGGGACCCCAGCCCCCCATCCAACCCACCCTGCTCTCTGTCCCCTGACAGCCCCCATCCCTTATCCAACCCCCGCAGCTCTGGACCCCTTACCATGAGGCTCCACGCAGAGCCAGATACGCTGTCCCGCAGGAGCACACAGCTCTGCCCCTCAGAGTGCTGCGCGCGTGGCGACAGAGCTCTGGTTGAGCGGGGAGCGTCTTTCCCTCCCCGCAGAGCCAAACACTGCCCCACGGGAGCGCACAGGGCAGCATGGCTCCAGGGGAGCAGGGAGGTTTCTGCCTCCTCGCAGAGACAAACACTGCCCTGTGGAAGCACACAGGGCAGCATGGCTCCAGGGGAGGGGGAAGCGTTTCTGCCTCCCCGCAGAGCCAAACCCTGCCCTGCAGGAGCGTGCAGCCCCGACCCCCAGAGCGCTACGCATGCGGCAACAGGGCTCCAGAGGAGGGGAGGGGAGAAAACAAGGGAGGGGCCATCAGGTTGCTGTGCTCGGCCCAGTGCTATGGCCTGGGAGCGCGGACCCCACGGCTTGCTGCGCTGGGAGAGGGGGTCCATTTGCCCACCTCGTGCTTCTGCTCCCTGCCCCCGGGGGGGAGTGGAGGGCAGAGGAGAGCGGGCCAGGCTGGGCAGGATTTTTAATGGCACGCTGGAGTCCCGGCAGGCTCCAGCGTGCCATTAAAAATCAGCTCATGTGCCGTCTTTGGCACGCGTGCCATAGGTTGCCGACCCCTGCCCTAGGACAAGGCTGCAATGTCGGGATTGCAGATGGGGGAAAATCCAAATACAAACAAATCTCTTCATTATTACAAAAAAATAAACGAATATGAGGGTTTTATAGCATTATATTTTTCATCTAAGCTCCCAGAGGGAGCCTGTAACTGAAAAGATATCTAGCCCTACCCTAATAGCTAAAGCTGGTCCAATGAAAAAGCTCTTCTCCACACAGCCCTGTACAGGACAGACCCTGCATGCCCCATACAATGTCTAGAAATCTGGGTCCTCAGTTTGCAATACCATGGCCCATCTAAAGCCAATGCTAATTAGTTCACATGGAAGGGTTTGAGATGTTAGAGACAGAAGCTGATGGGCCAGATTCTGCTCTCATGTAAATGTTTTGACCACAAGCAGTGATTCTGGATGTACACGGTATAAACTGGGCCTAATTAGGCACGATGGCCTCAAATGAGAAGCAAGCAGCAGGGCATGCTGGTTTGTATACAATACCCCAAATGAGGAAAGGGTTAAAATAAAACAGTAGGGCTTATAGGAGAAGGATTCTCAACAGACTCTCCCAGCACACTTGCCATGTGGCATCAGTAGCTAATTAGTATCGAACTCAGACCTACAGGGCTGACTCCACACTTCCTGGGTGGAGCTGCAGAACTTCCCATTCTAAAGCTTGACCTTCGAATGGGAAAGTGGCCTATACGGAGCCTTAATGCTTCCATTGATGCCTGTTGGAGAAGACTCAGAATTTCCCAGTATTGCAATGCCAGGCCACACAGTGCATTACACTCTGCGCATCCCTCTAGCTATCCTGCCTCCTTGCTTTCAAGATGCTGACCTAAAATGAAGGTAGTGCAGGAAAATACTAACATGAATATGTATAATGTGCTCTATGCAACTCGCTTCTAGTGTGCTTTGAACACCCTGAGCAGTAGGGCCATGGTGATGGAGCTGTGTTCCAGGGCATCAGGGCTCCGCCATTGACTTACTCCATGACCCGAGTGACTCCGTTCAGCCAATGGATGTGAGGATGATGCTTCCATACCTCCCAAGGGTGAGAGATCCTGAGGCTTGGAGAACTAAGGGCATGGGAATCCGCAGATGGAAGGTGCAGCAGAAGTGCAAAGTGCCAGTATTCTGCTCTGTATGTGGCTGAGATCCTCACCTGCCACTCGCTCTCTTCCTCCATGTATTTATGCACATGCCTGTCGACACCATCCACTGATGTTTCTCCTCCATCACTTTCCAGCACCGGAAGAAGATACTGGGAGGGAGGGCAGTATTTGATTCCCGACTCTGGAAGACACCAGACACTAGGCAAATCACACAGAGCCACCCAGTTACACAACATGTAGGGTAGGGCTGGACCAGGGAGACTCTGCTTCCAGTCACGGTCTCTCACTCTCCACCCTGGTAGATGCCTGAAGGAGCTCACTGATCCCTGGAGCCAGCTAGGAGCTGGCAATGACAGGCTCTGAGGGGAGTGCTGTGGCTTTGTTCTCACCCAGGAAGATGGCGGCTGTGATGAATGGTCTCATGCACTGGGGAGAAGGAGCATTAGTGTCCCCTTCTCCTTAGGGACAAACAAGGCTACTTGGAGTCACCAGACCCACTTCGACTGGGCTACGTGGGGATCAGCCGAGGGGGAGATTGCGCTCAGCTGGAATTACAGTAATGTTACAATTCTGACTCTCTCCCCGATTGCTCTTATCGCAGGGAGTTTAGCTGAAAGTCTGACTCCATTTAGCACCTCCCATATTGGCTATTTAGCTTACACACACAAGCAGCACTTCCTCCCTCGCCCTCTTCTCACCTAGCAGGCTTAAGTGTTTCTGTTTTAATACCAGTCCCTTGTCCTTCTCCAAGGGCCTCCAAGCACTTTGTGAAAGAAGCCTGCCATCCTCCCATGAGGAAAAGAAGTCACACTGTCCCCATTTTATGGATGAGAAACAGAAGATGCAGAGACCATGGCTTGTCCATAGTCACACAGTCAGTAACGCAGCCTGGAATAGCTCTCCGGACTCCATGCACCTGGATCTCTCCTTGGCTCAGGACAGAGCACTACGGAGTCCTTGGGCAGGTGTAAAAAGGCAAAAGGGTTTTATTGGGATGTCGTCCCTTACAGGAGGTGCAATACTGCAGCCACCTGCTTCTGCAACTGCAGGCGAGTCATCAGTAGCAAATCAGAACAGTCCTGCATTGGGCCCAGCTTCCCCTGGGAAGGCTCTGGCAGCCAGCTGTCTCTCAAGCAGTCTGCAGCCCCAGCCAGGGGCCTCTTTCAGAGTGAGAGCTGGAAGCCAGTTCTCTATCCCAGTCAGCCCCCACTGAGCTGTGCTGTTCCCCTGTAACCCTCCCTCCAAGACTCACACCTGTTGCAGGTGGAGTGGGGCAGAGCTGACTGAGCCCACAGCAGCTCATTACCCTTTGCTGGAGAGTGTGGGGTCAACATCTACCATCACACTCCCACTCCTATGCTTTAACCACAAGACCAACCTTGCCCCTTTCAGAAATTGGTCATCAATTTCAAGAAGTCAGTAAGAAGCCAATACCCAGCCCTTAGCTCACACTCTGGCTGGCTGCCAGCTATGGCTTACATGCTGTCTAATGTATCTGCCACATGAGCAAAACACCAAACATGAGCTCCCTGAGGTACCAAGTACAGCTCATGAAGTACCAGTCCCCTTTGGAACATCACGCCTTCACAGACACATTCCTGGAACTCAGGGCAAGACCTAACTGGCATTTAGCCGCAGGTACACTGTGCAGCAGACCCTTGACCTTTCACCCCCATCTACAGGCTTCTCCCCTTGCTTACCTTTGCACAGGAACTGCTGGACACACTCTGTGCCGGCACTGCAAACATCATATGGCGGGTAGGTCATGGATGACGCATCCAGCATTAGAGTCTCAAAAACAAAGAGCACACAGAGCTCCAGCTTTCATTCACAATCTAACAACCCAGACAGAGTCCCGCTGGCTCAAAGCCAGGGGGTCAAAGCAGCAGAAAAGGACAGTTTCACCCTACAGACTGAACTGCCAGACTTTCATTGCACCTCACTATAACTTAATGGCAGAATGTTTCTGCACTAGCAGGCATCACCTGCAGCCAGCACGATCTCACATGCACTGTGCACACAGGATGCCATTCTGTAGAGAAAAAATGGAATCATCTGCACAGGTAGGGTGTGTTCCAGCTCCGCTGCAACTGTGTTTGTCACCAGGGACAAGTAACTGAGTCACCATATGCAGGATCCTCTCACTGTCTCGGAGCCTCTTGCAGTTGCCTGGGTTGCGGGTGCCTAACACTGCCATGTGCATGCAGGGGTTGCATACCTCCAGCGTGCGGATGTGAGCCAGCGCCTGGGGCAATTTCTGCAGAAGATTCTCACTGACATCAAGGGTGCGCAAGCTGCGCAGGTCACCCAGGGTAGAAGGCAGCTCCTTCAGCTTATTACCTAGGGAGAAAAGGGATGCCAATTAGTTCACCCTCCAAATCGACCCTCCAGAGAATTCATTCCTCTGAACTGCAAGCCCCTCAGCTGCCAGCTAGTTTGGTATTTTCAATACACTGACTTGAGATTACACTAGTCTGTGAATAAAAATCACTTTGTTCCTACATTATGTACCATACATGAGGGGATCTCAAAACTTGGTGCAGGCTCAGCACATTTTAACACAGAGACCAATGTAGATGCCTCCCTCATAGTCAAGATCGCTCACCAGCAATGCCATATAACATCCCTGAGGTCACTACAGCAGTTGCTTCCCTGGGAAGGTCACAGTGGGACATAGCCAGATGGAAGCCAACACCATGTGACCAACCAGCCCCTTACAAAAGATATTGGGAGGATGGTCCCTGGCCTAAGAGGTTGACTAGCTACAACCCAGAACCCAAATGTACCAGGTTAAGGACTCAGTGGATTGAGTGTGAGGGGCTTTGCGGCGAGACAGGGTTTGACCCCAAAGCACAGGAAAGGGATTCCAGGCTTAAGGAGCAGCATGAAAGGAACAAACATGAACGTGGGAGAAAAACCCACAAAGGGAATTCAGGAGGCGGGAGGGAACAAGAAGGGAGCTGGAGGAAGGAGTGGAGCTGGTCAGTGCCTGGCAGGTGAAGTGGAGGACAGGGCACTGGAGGGGAGTGGAAGCCAATTGAGGGATTCCAAGAGGGGAAGTGCCCAGGGCTGAGCAGCTAGGAGAGAGGGATTTTGGCAGCAGTGTCCAGACTGGAGAGGAGCCAGATGGGATGCGGGGGACAGGGCAGTGAAAATGTCACCATAATGGTAAGAGCAGAGGAGAGGCTGGGGCATAGAGACTGTGGACAGTCACAAATGACAAGACTTGCCAACAGCCATGATGGGGGCGAGAAGCCTAATGTAACAGCGAGGACACATGGGGAACAGATGGGGAGGAAGACAGGAGCAGGCACAAATGACCCCAGCCCCTGACAGAGGTATTAACATTTAAAGGAACAGTACACCTAGAAAAGTTAGCCTTTCCAAATAGCTAAACTGCTGTTCTTGGTCATTTGAGTGAAATCAGGCCTGTCAGCTACCTAGTTCAGAGTGAGAGCTAGTCTTTGGGCTTGCGGGACCTCTTGGTTCCAGACTGTTTATTAAACTACACAAACTGTACACACACTCTGGCATGGCTAATGCTTTGTTAGATGCCTTAGCTGGCCACAGCCAGCTAGGACATCAGGGCCTATCCTGACAGCCCCAGCCTAAGGCTTACCAAATCAGCTATTTCTAAGCACTACAATGTGCTGGGCAGTTCAGCATGCACAGAACCTCCTTCCTTAGTCACACTAAGAGCTTATCAACACTACCCGCAGGATCTGCGAGCAGCGACTGATCCAGCAGGGGTCGATTTATTGCGTCTAGTCTAGACTCGATAAGTCAACCGCTGAGCGCTCTCCCGTCGACGGTACTCCACCAGAACGAGAAGCACAAGTGGAGTCGATGGGAGAGTGTCAGCTGTCGACTTACCACAGTGCAGACACCGCAGTAAGTAGATCTAAGTATGTCGACTTCAGCTACGCTATTCACGTAGCTGAAGTTGCGTATCTTAGATCGACCCTACACGGTAGTGTAGACAAGCTCTTACTGCGACATTGAGTCTGTGGGTACATCTCTGCAAAGGGTGAGGATCTCAGAGTCCAGACTCCAGCCTGAGTGGGAACATCTGCACTGCTAGCTTTAGCCCTGCAGTATCAGCTGGAGCCAGTGGACCCAGGCGCTGAGACTTGCTGCCATGGGATTTTTTGCAGTGTAGATGTATCCTAACAGGCCACACACGGTGCTGGAACATCTTAACTCCACTGCAAAGACATGGGATGAGAGAGAAGGATACTGATTATTGGCCTGTGCATCTAAGGGGAAAGAGGCCAGGGTTTCAGCTGAACACAGCAATTACCTAAGCTCTGACACCCTCCAGTCCAGTCCCTGC
This sequence comes from Chelonoidis abingdonii, assembly GCF_003597395.2. Taxonomy (NCBI): domain Eukaryota; kingdom Metazoa; phylum Chordata; order Testudines; family Testudinidae; genus Chelonoidis; species Chelonoidis abingdonii. The sequence goes on from NC_133792.1 coordinate 621,316, forward strand.
TGCACAGTGTTCCCTTTATCAGAGTGTTCTCGTGGGTTCTCCTAAGCCTGTGCAGCTCGGTAGGGACATTGCCCCACCATGGCCAAAGCAGAGATACAGGCCTGGCGAATCCAGGAGGATTATTTGGCTGATGAGTTCTGGTGGGCCTACCTTAAAGCTTGGCTAGTGCAAATTATTTCCAGGCAGCTACTTCTGCTTGTTACAACACCTGACTTACCCCTCTGCTGCTGCCCACCCCTTTCATTATCTTGCTGCTATACATAGTGTCAGAGCCAGGTTTTCTGAGAGCTTTCTATATTTATAGCCCCTCATTTCTCTTGTTGCCAGAAATTAGTCTCACAGAACAGAGTCTAACTCTTCCCACCCCCACAACACCACTCCAAAAACATTGTCACAACTAAACTAAAATTGGGGTATTTCAATAGCCTACAGCAGATTTGCCAATCCTACTGCTTCCTGGTCCTTTCTACCAGCCTAGCAGAAAATTGATATGACCTAGCGCCTGGTTCAGAGCAGGGCGATTTCATAGGAGATCACAGAGCAAGAGGTGCATCAGTGTGTTTGAGAAACAACCCCAGCACTCAAATATTTAAGAGTCATCTTCTGTTTGCCTGACTTTTCCTATCATGTCCATCATCTGTATTCAGAGTTGCTACATGCGCTCCCAAAACATAGCACTTAGGAGAGAAAAGTTTTGTGCCTGAATTTACACAAAGGAAATCCACACAAAAACTTTGTTAACAAAGGGTTGAGGTGTCAGTGGGCTTTGTACATTAGTAACAAGCCCATAAAATAGAGGAAATGATCGGTTAAGGTGGCATGTGATCTACACCCCCCCTCCCTGAGTCACTAGTACCCCACCCAGCATACAGAGCATTCCCAATCCCCTGCCCTCCAGTCCTCTTCCTCCGACCTAGCACCACTGGCATCTGCAGAAGCAAAGTCACCAGGCAGAAAGAGACTACTTTGGTTCTCTGACTGTATTTCCCTCCACAGATGCAGGCTGCCCTGCTCTCCTCCCCTCTATGCTTGGGAGATTCAAGGGATGTATAATCTAAACCAGGTGCCCAAAGTGCAGCCAGAGGGTGAAATATAGACTAGGGAGCTCTAAAATGCAGATTCCATTTGCTCTCTCCTTATAACTACTGGTATGAGCAGGCACAGGACCATTATTTTTAATTGCTGGAGAGCTTGAACAAGCAACAGTTTCTGGTCATCTAATGAGGAAGATACAAGGACAAGCAAGAACCACAGGTGTGAGAGTTCAATGTGGTTTTAAAATATGTAAAGTACATGCAAATTAAGAGTTGGGAAGTTGTTATTGTTGCTGTCCTGGTGGCCGGCCTTAGAAAAGTTTGTCATACCTTTCACATTGAGGGTCTGGAGCTGGGCGAGGTCCCCTATAGACCGTGGAAGAGATTTTAAGAGATTCCTTTCAATGTTTAGGACCTAGGATATTAAGAGAGAGAAGATATTCAAGTGATTCATTCCATAAGCCTCAGAACCTCTGCTTGCTTATGCTGTATCAGGGTGCCCACAAGCCCAATGGGTTTAAGAACAACTGTTCGGGTAACAAAGCTCTTGGAAAGAGCCATTGGCCAATCACTCAGGAAGACTTGGGAGTCTGCAGCTGACCAGAATACAAGAGCATAGTTTTGGCCTAGCTGGGAAGAGCTGTTCTTGGAAGCTCCCACTGAGTCACTTTAAGAGGATTTATCAATTTGTAGTCCCTAAGGCCATGTTTACATGGACAGCATTGCAGTGGTGCAACCATACTGATATAGCTGCACCGCTGCAGCACATCTGATGAAGACATTCTATGCCGACAGGAGAGAGCTCTCTTGTTGGCATAATAAAACTACCCCCGCAAGCATCATAAGCTATATTGGTAAGAGAAGTTCTCTCACTGACATAGTGCTGTGCAGACAAACACTTATGTTGGTGTAACTTATGTCGCTCGGAGGTGTGTGAAATATTCACACCATGGACCAACATACATTTTGCTGACCCACAGGCTTGAGTGCAGATATGGCCTAAGGGTCTGGCTTTGCTAGTAAGAGACCCTGCAGGGCCGCCCACCTCATAGACTCATACACTCATAGGTCAGAAGGGACAAATATGATCATCTAGTCTGACCTCCTGCACAAAGCAGGCCACAGAACCCTACCCATCCACTTCTATAAAAACCCCTAACCTATGTCCGAGTTATTGAAGTCTTCAAATTGTGGTTTGAAGACCTCAAGCAGAGAATCCACCAGCAAGTGACCCATGCCTTCATGCGCCAGTTCCTTTAATAATCTGGATGGAGATTGTCCAGCCCTCCGATTTTGTCCAATTACGTTCG
>NC_133792.1:625427-664591 GCF_003597395.2 Chelonoidis abingdonii
TTCATGCGCCAGTTCCTTTAATAATCTGGATGGAGATTGTCCAGCCCTCCGATTTTGTCCAATTACGTTCGTAGTTTAACTTCTACCTCTGATGTGGTAATATCTACCTCCATATCCTCATTCCCGTTTAACGTCCTTCCATCATCCCTAAGCTCCTCATTAGCCTTATTAAAGACTTAGGCAAAGTACTTATTTAGATATTGGGCCATGCCTAGGTTATCCTTAAGCTCTATTCCATCCTCAGTGTATAGCGGTCCCACTTCTTCTTTCTTTGTTTTCTTTTGTTTCCTTTTCCCTTTGTTTGCACAGAAAAATAAGCCAGATATGATCATATGGGTGCTATATACTGATACATAGGCTGAGGACCCAGTAACCCATAACCAGGACCGGCGCTAGGGGTTTTAGCACCCTAGGCGCATGGCAATTTCGCTGCTCTGCACGCTGGTCCCGCGGCTCCGGTGGAGCTGCCGCAGTCGTGGCTGTGGACGGTTGGCTGCTCCCGCGGCTCTGGTGGAGCTGCTGCAGTCGTGGCTGCGGGAGGTCCACCGGAGCCGCACGAGCAGCCAACCGCCCGCAGGCATGACTGCGGCAGCTCCACCACAGCCACGGGAGCAGCCGACCGTCCGTAGCCACGACTGCAGCAGCTCCACCAGAGCCGCCTGCCTCCCCCTCTGGCAAAACACCGCCCACCAATAATCCTGGCGCCCTAGGCGATTGCCTAGGCCGCCTAAATGGAAGCGCCGGCCCTGCCCATAACAGTCCATGGCTGTCCCACCAGACTCCTCGGAGTTACTCTTGGGGGAATTCTATGCTAGCTGTTCTGGTGCCACAACGGCCTCTGCTGGGCAAAGGCAGAACTGCCATACTTCTGGGACAGAAATGTATTTTTTGCTAAAAAAAAAAAAATTCAGCAGGACACATGACTTTTGCAGATGCATAATAGAGCAGAATTCTCTGAGGAATATTAGGGTCAAGGATGGGGCAGTCAATTTTTTTTTTTGTCACGGTCTAAATTTCTTGGCCAGGGTATAATTTCTTGGCAAGGTCCAGACTCCAGAGGAACATTTTTCACACTACAAGTGCCCCTGTTCAACACATAGCAATGCTGTGTAATACACCCAGGGCTTATATTGTATAACCTAAAAATAACCTCCAGGAAAGATGTAACCAATTAGATCTGAGACTTCGAGAAAGTACATAGATAAAATGTCAGATGCAAATATTAGCATTACATATTAGCAAATATTAGCATTTTCAGACAATTGTTTTAAGTTTGAATTTGCTTTGAGTTTACAAGGAGTATTAACATTGGTTTGTCAAATAAAATGTATTTCTTCCTGATCTGGACCATATTTCCCAGCCTCCACGTTGGTGTCACTAAGCATAACCCTAAAGTAACTTAAAAGGTAAAAGGCAATAAGGATATAAAGTCTCCCTGTGTAGGCCTCAGATGAGCAAAAGTCCTTCCATGTTTGAACTCTAATCGACCTAAAAGGCTGGCTGATGGGAAAGGCCACGAGTAACAGCCGTTATCAGTTGCAACAGTTCTAATTGGTCTAAAGCAGAAATAATGAGGCCTGTGCACCTTTAGCAGAAGGACAAGATAACTTGCAGAAGGAAAACTTACTAACGAGCTGCCGCGGCCAAGTTTACTTAATGCACCTGTGCTTACGTAACTGCTACGGGGGAGAAAGAAGTGTGTGAGAAAAGAATGCTGCAGCCAGACAGAAGAGGGAGGGGAAACGGGGGCTTGCTAGTCAGCGAGAAAAGTTCTCATGGATATAATGGAACAGATTGCTTGTTTTAGCGGGGCTGGATCTGAGGCGTACTAAGTCTCCCAGCCCCGCTTTGAGATCTCAAATAAACTTTGCTTGCTTCTCCCCTTGGAGTGTTTATTGGCGCTAAAGCACTCCGGGCATGAATCACTGTTGTTTGCCTTGGGCACCTCCGGTGTCTGCAACATCCATTGCTAGAGCACCACCTTCCCAACAGAAGGGCAGAGCATCCAACCCAATCAGAGCATGCTGCTGGGGTCTCAGTTAGTTTGTTCACATAACGGTCCAATCCTGCCCTACCCATGGAGACCATCTCCCTCCTCCACAATGCACAGCTTCCCATGGTCTATGGAACAGGGCTCCCAAAGTCACTGCTGAGGGCAGGTCTCTCACAGGCTGCACAGGATATGTGCCCCCTCCATCTTGGTAGTCCATCGATCTGATGATGACAAATCTGAGCAAATCATCTATTGTTGGTCTCATGATGTGCCCTCTGATGGCTATACAAGCCAATTCCAGAGGTGCACATTTTGCTGCAGATGGTGCATGGGAAGTTCGCAGTCAGTGAGTTGTGCGCTGATGGTGCTCTGTGACATCGTTCACGTGCCTCTTGTAGACGCCGGCAGTGTCTTCCTCAAAGGTGATGCAGGTATTTCTGACTGTTCCACGCAACTGTGTTCTGTCGCTGGCGGCGTCCTCAAGGTCCCTGGGTTTGATACTGCTGTACTGCAGATTGGCTTTGATGGTGTCCTTGTAACTTTTTCGTGGACGACCTATATGCTGGATGCCCTGGGAGAGCTCATCATAGAGAAGCTGGCGGGGGATTCTGTTGGCATCCATGCGGTTGACATGACCGGTCCAACATAGCTGTGTATTATGTACAATACACACATACTTTAAGTCTTGTAATGCTCTTCCTCGTTTCTCAGGAGACAAGATCCCTGTGCTCCTGCGGGTTCTCATCGTGGAATGTCCAGTAACTTCCTAGAGCAACGCCCTCTGCGGCAAGAGCGCAGAGCAGGAGGGGACAACCAATATCTTTCTCCAGTGGCAACAGGAGGTCAGAGTTACAATAGGCACACTGGGATTGTCAATCCCAACACATTCACAGGTGGGGAGGGATAGCTCCATGGTTTGAGCATTGGCCTACTAAACCCAGGGTTGTGAGTTCAATCCTTTAGGGGGCCATTTAGGGATCTGGGGCAAAAATTGGGGATTGGTCCTGCTTTGAGCAGGGGGTTGTACTAGATGACCTCCTGAGGTCCCTTCCAACCCTGATATTCTATGATTCTCTATGAATAGGAGCTGCAGAACCTGAGTATTTCAGAAGGACAATAGGACTGGAAACTTCTGCTTCTGGCACACGCTTGGTGACCTGCTGTGACTGGTTTGCTAGCTGTTGCCCTAGCCTGAAGGCCAACTATAGCAGAGTGGTGTAAACTGGCACCAAGAAATGTGACACGCCTGTTATGCCCCATCCTGCCATTTTCACTGCGATTAGCTCGGCTCCTGGGGAAAGTCAAGTGAGTGATAAGGATCCAAGCTACTGACAGCTATCATTTAAAATACTCATTAGCTATTTAATAGCAATACAAATCAACCACGCTGCCCTAGAACAGATCCTAAAGCAGACACCCAGGACACAACCCACAAACCCTTTACCTGGAGATATGTCAGCTGGCCAATATCATCAGGAAGCGATGTCAGCTGGTTGTCATGGAGATCTAAAACCTAGGACAGGAGGAGAAGATTCCATCTCAACTAAGCTTGTGGTGAGGTGTCACATTGTAAGCACAGAAGGAGAGCAGTTACCTACCAGTGAAAGTCAGTCTGCCACTTTCAAAGGGCCCTAAGAACATCAGGCATCCATTTCCTATTGACTTCCAGTAGGAGTTGGGCACCTAACTCCTATCAGTGATCCATTGTTCTTCACGTCCAGCAAAGGAAGGACAAGAAGTAATGGGCTCAAGTTGGACCAAGGGAGACTTAGGTTAGATATTAAGAAAAGCTTTCTAGCTCTACAGATAGTTCAGCACTGGAACAGGTCACCAAAGGAGCTTGTGGAGAATCCCGGTCACTGGAGGCTTTTAAGAACAGGTTGGACCAAAAGCTGTGAGGGATGGTCTAAGTTTATTTGGTCCTGCCTCCGTGCAGAGGGCTGGACTTGATGAATTCTCCCAATCCCGTCCAGCCCTGCATTTCTATGACTCCAAGAAAAACCCAGCCTCTGCAAACAAATGGATTCTCGGTAGCGCCAGTGATAGGAGCTCAACAGCCACCAGCTGGTAAAGCTTCCTGCCACTGCTTCCTGGGGATGAAACTGAAGAAGCCTTTGCACTTTGCTGCCAGTCCCTAGAGGTGAGAATCAGTTTGATGGGTACAGGGCCGGCTCTAGGTTTTTTGCCACCCCAAACAAAAAAAATGTTGGCTGCCCCCAGTCCCAACCCTGGGCACTCCCCCTCCCACACCCCCTGCCGCCCCAGCCCTGGGCTCTGCCCCTCACCCCCACCTGCACCCTCCTTCCACCCCAGCCCTGGGTTACTGGTAACTTGCTCCCAGGGCAGGTCATTCGCAGGAATTTTGGATGTGCACAGAACTCAGAGGATTAGTTCTCATGTGGTTACAGAACTGCTGTAAAGTGGAACAATTTTCGGCTTGTGTGATTGGAAGATATCTGGATGCATATTATAAGACTGCTCTCCGTAAATGAGAAAAGTTGAGGTGCCTTTATTATTCTTTTTGTTCCACTATTAGTTTCTATGGGGAATTGTAATGCAATATCACTGTCTTCCTTTTAAACAAACAAAAGGCAATGGCTGTTGAAAATAGCAATTCCAGTCCTAATAACCCTGGAAGGCATTTCTTGCTCAATTTTATCCTACTTTTTCTACAGCAAGTTACAGTGGATCAGTATATTTGATTTGGGAGAAATGAAGTAACAGCTGCTCAAACTGAGACTGAGCTGCGCAAGAGCCAGACACGCTGGTCTGAGTGGCACGGGAAGGAGCTGGAGGGTTGGAGAAGGGGTAGGAGGTTCCGGGGGGGGGGGGCAGTCCAAGGGACAGGGAGCAGGGGGGGTTGAATGGGATGGAGGTTCGGGGGGGGCAGTCAGGGAACAGGCAGTGGTTGGATAGGCATGGAAGTCCCAGGGGTTTGTCAGGGGACAGGTAGGGGGTGGGGTGCTAGGGGGGAAGTTGGGAGGGTCTCAGGAAGGGGTAGTTGGGGACAAGGAGAAGAGAGGCTTAGATGGGGGGTGGGGTCCTGGGGGGCAGTTAGGGGCAGGGGTCCTGGGAGGGGGTGATAGGGGACAGGGAGCAGGGAGAATTGGATGGCTTGGGGTTTCTGTGGAGGGCAGTCAGAGGGAGTGGATGGTGGCAGGGTGGGCCTATCCTCCCTGTTTTTTGAATGTTAAAATATAGTATCCCCTACCATTCACAGTGCAACTCTCCACTCACAGCATGCTGTGGCATGAGGTCCCCTTCCTTCCTTTCCAGTTGGTAGTGGCCAAGGGAATGCTGGGAAATGTAGTTCTTTCCCTGCTCCAGGGCTGGCTCGATAGGCAAGGAGCTAACCAAGAAACTACAGCTCCCAGGGCCCCCTGTTGGTTCTCAGCTCCCATGCTGGATCCCTGCCACCCTGCAAATGCGCTGCCTCAAGCAGGTGCTTGCTTTGCTGGTGCCTAGAGACGCCACTGGATGGGTAGGGGGTTTATTTGGTTCATTCTGCAGAACAGAGACACTGTTACAGGGTCACAGGTTACCTTCACAGTTATGAGATTCAGGAGACTGCAGGACTTTGGAACCAGAGATGTTAGATTATTTGTATGAACAATCAGCACCTGAAGAGAAAAATAATATTGGAATAACATCACAGGAGATATTACAGCCTGAACAACCATATCCCCATGGATTTCATTCTGTATTCAATTATTTTATTTCTGTAAGGGGTTCAGACCCGATTAGATTAAATATTAAATAAAATATTTATTTGCATGAGTGGAACTGGCTGCCACAGGAGGCCAGAGTCAGATATCACAGCTCAATTTAAATGGGGTCTGGATAATTTTCTGATCAATAATACTTGAGGTCATGTAGGCTAAGACAGCAGGAGATTTGATTCATTCTAAGTTAACTCCTTCAGGGGCTCAGCAAGAATCCCTACACATAGTCTCCTGTGAAACGGAGGCCCATTAGTGGTTCACTACTCTCTGACAGCAACTCCTATCAGGCTTGACAAACTCACTACACCTAACATACTGCTATCATAGTATTTGTCTGTAAAGGTCATGTGAGGTATTACATGAAAGCTTATAGAGCAGTCCCCAAACAGGGAATCCCAAAGCAGTCCCCAAAGCAGCCAGGAACAGGGTCGTGGGTCAGGGTGAAGAATGTGGACAGGGGTAAAAGGGCCAAGGCTGGGGCTGCAGCCAGGGGTGAGCCTGGGGCTGGGAGCGGGGCCACAGCCCGGCTGTGGTGGAGGTGCTGAGGATGGGGACTGGTGCAGGGCCGGGAATGGAGCCACACTGAGGCTGGGGCCAGGGCCAGGCGTAGGGCCAGGGACACCTGGGGGCAGGAGCAAAGCAGAACTGGGGGCGGGGAGGGGCTGGGTAGCATTCCCTCCCTGTCCCCATGGCAGCTGGCCTGGGCACCATGGCACCCCCTGGATGTTCCTCCATGCCCCCATGGGGGGCACGTCCCATACTTCAGGGACCTCTGGCTTATGGTATACTGGTCATTGTAGGCGTTGTGAGATGTATATATGCGGGATAACTAAGAAGTTGTATGTATGTGCTACAAATGTGTTCAAACCACATGAACAGGCGGGGCTGATGAACCAGTTTGTCGCACACACAGGAATGCTGGTTTACATCAGAGACCTTGTCAGGCAGATAAATCAAGCAATGCAAAAGCCAACACAATGGGAGCTGCATTTGCATGCAAGTCAACAGGAAAAGCCAGGCTGACAGGGAAGCAGGGAGTGTGAAATCAGCCTGGGAAAGCACTGGGGTCAAAACAATGCATTTTGGGGAAATATAAGGAGAAGCAAAAAGACATGTTGTTATCCATGTCCCTGGCAGAGGGGAGTGATTCGTGACAATTATGGATCCTGGTTTTGACTGAAAACCAGCAAGCTCTGCAGATAGACTTTGAGGGTGAGAAAACTGCTTTAGCCAAAGGACTGTAGCCTGCTAAAGTTATGTTTAGTCTCTTAGAAACGTCTTATATTTTTGTTTTTATTTTTAACCAATACTGTTTCCATTACCTTTATGCACCATCACTTAAATCTCTATCTTTGTTAATACATTTCTCTTGATTTTATCTTAACTACATCTCAGTGCTGTAATACTAAGCAAAGTGTGAATCCTTAGCTGAATCAAACAGACTGGTGTGTGTGGAGTCCCTTTGGAGATAGCGAACTTGGTAATTTCTGTGAGTGTCCAGTGACAGGGGCTGGATACTGCAGGGAATGCCTTCAAGAGGGATTGGAGTGCACCTAAAGTTAACTGGCAAGGCAAAGCAAGGCTGGCAGAGCTTCTGAGTAGATTGTTTGACTAGAGTGGTAGGGAACTGACATCGTGTTTAGCACCAGCAAGTCTCTCTCTCTCTGAAGCAAGGAAGTAACAAGATAACAGACTCCTGTGTGCCCCAAGAAAACATCACAACACTCTCTATATATAGCATTGCACAACTGGCCAAGTGCATTAAGGACAGAGATTTCATCTTCCTCTGAAGCATCATCTAAATGTCCATATACGCTACACAGGCACTTCACATACTATAATAACGCTTAGTTAGTATTTAGACTTCTCTTACCTTTTTTTGCAAAACTTTACATGTTGCAAAAGCGCCATAAGGAATCTGAAATCAAGCATAAAAATAGCTCAATATATCACAACGATACATTGCAACATGCCCTTACTTTTCTAAGCACTTCTAAAGTATCCATCCACAGGACTGAACAATCCGCTTTCGTTAAAAACCCAACTGATTCTAAGATTACTGGTCTCTGTCATTAGTCAATAGCTGGTCCCAGGACCCAGCACTTCACTGCACTGCTGTGAACGTCAACCAGTGGTTCTGGGCAGCACAACAGGGACTTCAGGCTAACAGAGAATGTGCTGCTAGGTCTGGGCAGCTGTCCAGGACTTGGGCGGCTTAACAGGCAGTGTGCAGGTCCCTCAGAAGCCCAGGCACATTCTAAATGAGTCACTATACAAATGGGGATCCCAGCATATCTTTGTAACCCCCAGCACACACCCTGGCCAAATGGGAAAGGATAGATGCCTTTACATATGTTGGCAACTGTACAGAAAACTGAGATCAGCGCACACTTCTAGCCAGCATCAAGCACCACGGCACATTCGGAACCGCTGATGCTTTGACCTGTCTTGTTCACATGAAGGTGAAACATCAGTTGGTTTGCGGCTCACAGACCATCAGGGGGCCAGAATGTGAAGATGTGTCTCGCTAAAGGGCGTGGCAATTCTTCACTCACTATTACTGTCCTTGCTTTTCAACATCTGGGTTGTTCCAAGTTTGTGGGCAGCCTAGAAGAAGACAAAGCTAGGAGAGGGGCCTTGCTCTGCAGTTAGGGTTTCTCTCTCTTCTTAAAGCAGTGGCCTAGTTGTACTGGAACCACAGACTTTTTCTGTACAGGTAAATAAGCACAGGTTGCAAGATTCCTAAGTCTAGTACTAAAGGGATAAAGTTAAGAAAAGCAACCGTTATCCTTTCATAGATAAATTCCCTGACAATGAGATATATTAAGCCATGGATTCTTAACCTGGGATCACAATAAGGTGTCAGGGGTCTTGATCACCCTTTTCTTCCCATATTGCTAGATGGGAGGGTGTTCCTAATACGGAAAAGGTGCAGAACTACTGTCTTGGGCCACAGAGAAGACTTCCCAGGAAAGAGGTAGAAGCCCCACACTTCAAGAGATGAACTAGACTGAACAAAGAGGGAACAATTCAGCACGGATAAAGTGATGACACAGATAAGTTAAGAGGTTCATCTCTGTCTCTAGACCAGTGGTCTCCCACCTTTCTATGCCCAAGATCACTTTTTGAATTTAAGGGCAACCCAGGATCTACCCACTGCTTCCATGAGGCCCTGCCCCTTCCCCAAAGCCCCACCCCACTCGCTCCATTCTCCATTGGGACCGAGGGGTTCGCAGTGTAGGAGGGGACTCTGGGCTGAGCTTGGGGGATGGGTTTGCGGTGCAGGAAGGGGTGAGGGGTTCAAGCTCTGGGAGAGAGTTTGGGTGCAGAAGGGGGCTCCAGGCTGGGGCACAGTGTTGGGGTGCAGGAGTGGGTAGGGGGTGCTCGCTGTGGGAGGGGGCTCAGGACTGAGGCTTGGGGTGCAGGAGGGGGTTCAGGGTACTGGCTCCGGGAGGGGGCTCAGGGCTGCAGGTTGGGGTGCGGCCTCCGGCTGGGCAGCACTTACCTCCAGCAGCTCCCAGTTGGCGGTGCAGCATGGCTGCCACTAAGGCAGGCTCCCTGCCTACCTCGGCCCCATGCCACTCCTGGAAAGCGCCAATATGCCCCTGTGGCCCCTGTGGGGAGGGGGCAGGCAGCACGTGGCTCTGGGCGCTGCCCCTCTCTGCAAGCACTGCCCCCGCAGCTCCCATTGGTCACAGCTCCCCATTCCCAGCCAATGGGAGCTGTGGCTGTGATGCTTATAGGCAGGAGCAGTGTGCGGAGGGAGACCCCCTGGCTGCTTCTGGAAGCGGCGTAGGTCCAGGATAGGCAGGGAGCCTGTCTTAGTGGCAGCCCTGCTGTGCAGCTGGAGATGGTGATCAACTGGGAGATCCTCCAGGATCGACCAGTTGATCGCAATCGACCAATTGGTGACCACTGCTCTAGACTCATCAGAGTATAACGACTGAAGTTCAGTACTGGGAGGAAATGAGAGAACTGGACAGGTCCCCTCTCTCTGCAAATCACATACCTCGGAGAGTTCACATTTAGATATATCAAGAATGTCATCAGCACCAGCTTCTTTTGCCTACAGAGAGAGAAAGAGATAGAGAAACGTGCTGCAGCTTTGGAATGCTTAGAGAGACAAGGGGCCTCTTGCTGCATGTTGGCTAAACTACCCTGCTGACATAGAAATTTAATCTTTGTTATGACCACCATAATCAAAGGCCAGTATTAGATGCAAAGTATATTCCATAGTTATACCCGCAGCCCTGCTCATGCAACCAAGAAACTAAATTCTACAATACAAACATTGGTTGTGCAGCAAAGTGAATTTCTGCATCAAGAGCAGAGACATCACTTACTTGTGCGAGAAGATTTTAACAGTGAGCATATGGAAGTGTTTTAGTGACATAATTCCTGGTTCTCTAGGACTGGAGAGAAATAGATCATGCCATGAATGAGAGGGAGGCTCTACTACATAAAGGGACTACTGTAAAAATGACACCTCTTAGTCAACAGACTTACTCCCTTTGTGCACTGAGAATCAGATTCTGCTATCTGTGGGAACAAAAGTAATTGCTGCTGCTTTCTAGTCCTGCTACAGGGCTAACTCAGCTGGTGAAAGAGGAGCTGGGATTAATTCCTTCTTGCGTAAAGCAGTTATTATGTTCCAGTGAGTAGCACTTGTGTAAACCTGTTGCTATCACTAAAGGCAATAATGAGGTTGCACCAGTGAGTGTAACTTGGCCTCCCGAACTTATTATGATTAGTGATGCTCATAGGATGGAAAGTGTCCAGCTTGACTCGGAGCCCAGACTGAGTCTGCAAGGCTGGCAGTTAGAAAAAAAATCCTTTCACTTGGAGAATAAGCACAGCCACTATGGCAATAATCCTGGGACAACAAAAACCAGGCCCTACAGTGCTAGTTTTACAGACATTTTTCCAGAGCAGAGACACACTTTGGGCCTCACCTTGTGTGACGAAGTGGGACAGTTCTTAATGTTTCCTCTGAATACTGTGTGGGTGCCTCAGTTTCTGGCTGACACTCTATCTCCTGACAACTAATGGCCCGGGACCTTCCCCCCTGCAAGGGGATGCTAAAGGTGTGGGAGAACAAAGAGGTCAGGTGACCTCCTGGCCCAGGAAAGGAACTCAGCAGAGGAGGAGGGGCTGGAGGGAATTTCAGTTTGGAGCTGGCTGGGGATGGGAAGCAAGGGCAGATGGAGCTGTGTGGCTCACTGGGTCCCAGAAATGGACCCAGCTGACGGGTTGTTTTAGACCATGTTCCTGTCATCTAATAAACCTCGGTTTTACTGGCTGGCTAAGAGCCACGTCTGACCGCGAAGTAGGGGTGCGTGCAGGACCCTCTGGCTTCTCCAGGACCCCGCCTGGGTGGACTCGCTGTGGGAAGCGCACGGAGGGGCATATGCTGAATGCTCCAAGGTCAGACCCAGGAAGGTGAAGCCGTGTAAGCTTCTTGCCCTGAAGACAGTCTGCTCCAAGGGAGAGGAGGCTCCTCAAAGTCCTGACTGGCTTTGTGGGGAGCAGTTCCAAAGCATCCCCTGGGGACTTCGTGACACTCTGCACCACTACAAGCAGTAGGAGTTTCACCACTCACTTCAAGGGGGAATGGATCAGGGTCTTCAAGTGCATAAGCACGTAGGCCCTGATGCAGGAGAATATTTAAGTACATGCCTAACTTTAAGCTTGTGAATAGTCCTGCTGACTCAAAAGCTCTATCGTGTATGCATCTTGCTGAATTGGGGCCCCTCAGACAAGTTTCAAGAAGCAAAAACTCAGTTCCAAACACCACCTAAGCTTTATCCATGAAGGTGGAAGTTTGAGTGAATTTTGGGGATGGTGGAGTAACAGACTGATAGCCCTGGAGACCAAAGCTCCCATTTATTTCCAGAACAGGTACAGTCCCAGCAACACAGGGCAAGCTGCCCCTTTACTGCCCCACCAATGTGCCAATCCTGACCTGGTGCGACCATATCTGGAGTAAAAGGGTAAGTTCACTGTCCTTGGCCTCTCTGCTGAGATTGTCAATGAGGGGGCCAATAAGTAACCATTTTTGTGTATTTTGTGACATGTACACCTGTCCCACTAGGAACTAGCCAAAGACCCCCTCTCCGCAAATTCATTTCACACAGTCTACTGAAATGAAGGCAGCTTACATGAACATAAAAGTGAAAGGGAGTTGTGAGGGGGAACCCGACAGAGGCTAACAACTACCACCAAGTCAGTCCAATTTGTTGATTGGACTCTGAACACATGAATCACTGTAATGTTCAGACACAGAGAAAACCATCATTTTCATTGGTCAGGCTTCTGGGGTTACTAGGAAGAATTAGAAGTAGCTGCAAGTCACAAGAGCAATTCTTCATAACACTCAGCATCCTCATCTCTGAGCTATTAAAAGATACAATGACCAGTTGGAAGAAGAGTTCTTCTAGTCCAGGGTTTCTCAAACAGGGGCCACCGCTTGTGCAGGGAAAGCCCCTGGCGGGCTGGGCCGGTGTGTTTACCTGCCCCGTCCGCAGGTCCGGCTGATCGTGGCTCCCACTGGCCACAGATCGCTGCTCTGGACCAATGCCAGCTGCTGGAAGCAGCAACCAGTAAGTCCCTTGGCCCATGCCGCTTCCAGCAGCTCCATTGGCCCGGAGCAGCGATCGGCCGGACCTGTGGGCGGAGCAGATAAACACATCGGCCCTGCCCGCCAGGGGCTTTCCCTACACAAGCGGCGACCCCTGTTTGAGAAACTCTGTTCTAGTCCTCTGCAGCTTCTAAGGTAAATTACATTTTGGGGGTCTAATAATTTCCAAAGCAATGACTTCAGGGAGTAGCATCACTAATACCTATTTATTCATTCCTGTTTGCACCAGACAATTAGATGTAACTACTGTTATTAACCAGGTAGTCAAACTGATGTCATGAAGATATGTGTCAGAAAATACAGGGGCCAAATTCAGCTTTAAATGAAGGCTTCAGTGCAGAGCAAGACAGGAAGTGCTTAGAGAGGCAGAGCTTATGCATCATACCAGTTTAAAATACGCACACTGGATGCAGACATCCAAAGCAACATTTGATCCTTTGGCTAGCTAGTGTCTCTAAACAACTAAAATTATGAAGAGGGAAAAAAGTCTAAAACCGCTCATCTCTTCTCAGTTACACCAGCTACACCTCATCCAGTGCATAAGGCCTTTCATCCTGAAGCACTTTGCTATCTGCTTAAATAGGAATCAATCTCCCGCTACCAAAATGTGGCTACCTCTGGGGCAGAACATGGCAGTCATCCTATGCCCAGCACCACTCCACAACTACTTTTAGAAGTGGTGAAAAAACTACCTGGGGATTGTTTTAAGGAGGCAGAATATAAACCAGGGGACAGACCCTTAGCTGGTATAAAGCACTGTAGTTTCATTCACTTCAATGTAGCTATGACAACTTATACCAGTTGAGGATCTACTCCAGCTATCCTGGCCAAATCATAGTGCAAGTAAACACCTGGACTTTTATTCATTATTATTATTCACAGTGCAGCAGCACCTAGTAGTGAAAATGCTATAGGATCTGTAGTTACCAGTGGTTGGGAGTTCAGCTTAGCATCCTTATCCAAAAGAGGGATACAGAAAAGGGAAAAGCACCACCTCAAAGCTTACCAGGCACATTTGGTATTCAAGGCGCTTCCGAGCCTCATCACTGGGTTTCCTTTTACGGAAGAACAGCAGCATCTTTAGCTTTTCACTCCAGACCCGTCTCAGTGGCAGAAAGTGATCAGTGTAAACAAAGGCAGAAGAGTCAGGGACTGTATGTAACAGGTGTCGACAGGGAGCCTGGGTTAAGGAATTGCACTCTGAGTAAAACGAAGAGAAAATCACCCTCTCTGCATTTGTCTTCGTTTAGGCCCTGATTCTGCCAGATGATCCCCATAAATCAATGGGACTCCATGTTGGCAGAAGGATTAGAGAGCCCAATTGGATGGTTATTTTGCATCTAGGCAGTACCTGCCATTACATTAGATTATTTTATGCTTTTAAACCCCACCTTTGCCTTGGGCTAATGTAATACTTTTCAGGCACAAGCTTTTTAGACAGAAATACAGAATCCAAGTAGGATACTTCTCCAATTTTAATCACCTAATACTTTTGCTTAAAACATCTAGTAGTTTAAAGCCCATTTTCAGTTGGCAGACTTTTCAAAATACAATCACTTACATTCTAACCTATGTTTACGCAAGTACACCTAAACTTTGTCCATAAAATCAGAGTTAATTATCACCACATTAGTTATATGCAGTGTGGCATGGGCTGCAGAGATGATAAATTCCAAACTGCAATGCCCAGAGTACAAGCCTCTCAGCTCAAGCTTGAGTATTGATGCTGCAACCTCTAGTCTTTGCAGACAGTCTTGCCATATTAAACACTAGGGTGGCCTTGTTACACCAAATTATTGACTCTGGGACACATTTAGCCAATCCTGAATTAACCAGCAACTATGCAAACAATACCGCAGTCATGTAGTAACAACAGCAATAAGATGAGAGTGCTGTTAGCACACCAAGACCATTCCTATCTTCAGAAATGAGGTATGCATGAACTGAGATGCACTAGGGGTTAATACTGTTTGGAGATAATGTACCAAAAACCTCAAAAAGCTTTGGGATAGAGGGTTGCAAAGAGTAACTGAATGATTCTTTCTCAGATGAGCTGTGACTGGGACTATGTATTACTATCTGCTATACATGTATATGGCAGATACAGTCCCATCACAGCACCAGCCATTATTAAGATTTATAATATGAATAACAAAATAATGACATTAAGTTCATGAAAAATATGGCAGCTTTCATTCCCTCAGAATAACCTTCAAATGGAACAGTACAGCAGTCAGAACTAAACTAAGAGCAGCTAGCACCAGATGCAGAACGAGAGAATCAGGAATATTCAACCAATCCAGACCTGGCTGTTTGAATGACACCTAGTGCTTTATAATATGATACTCTACGTAGAAATTTACACACACAATACACAATGTTACTGGTCCATTACAAAGGTTTTATTGGCTGATGTTGGGGTGGCTGCATAACTCACAAGGAGTGAAGGCAGAAGTGAGTCAGGGAAGGCAGGGTTTCTTTATGCCTACCGTATCCCCACATATATTTTATATATGTCAAACACTGTAAAAGTGTTTGCAAGATTTTAGGTTTCTAAACTGATACGATTTTCAGGGCCTTACACCTACAAAGGTAGGCTGCCGTAGATTATATACGCCCAAACATGCAAGGCTGCAGTAGGTGAGGACAGTTGTAAATAACATATTGTAAAGACCTCTAAACATTAAAACAGTTTTCTGACATAAAGACGAGGGAAGTGGAAGGTCTGATACCTCAGGTCCTTCCAGGGCTAGAACTGGGTGCTTGGCATCCCAGTGGAAAGTGAAGACCTGGTTCTATCCCCAATCAGTTGTGAGACGTGGGCCCTTAACTATGCCCCTCCTCCAAGACTGAAGATTGCTGTGAAGGGCAGGATGAGCAGTTTAGAAGGAGAAATTTCAACCGGTTGTCTGGCAAATTGGATCCTTTAAATGGCAGCTGCTTGGAAACTGCTTGGAAATTCAGGCTGGTTGGGCAAGAAGGCATGGAACTGGTGTGGAGAGGATAGGCTGGAATTGGGTGCACAAGGAGACTGCGACTGAGAGCCAGGGGATGGAGAGGAAAATAGAACCAAGAGCCCGTGAAAAAGCAGAAGGTGGGAAAGCAGGGAGGCAGTGGGATGGGTGGAACACTCAGATCACATGAAGACCACTAACTGTGCTGACCTATCATTTAAATCAGATTCTGTACCAGATGACTGGAGGATAGCTAATGTGACCGCATTTTTTTAAAAAAAGGTTCCAGAGGCAATCCTGGCAATTACAGGCTGGTAAGCCTAGCTTTAGTACCAGGCAAATTGGTTGAAACTATAGTAAAGAACAGAATGATCAGACACATAGATGAATACAATTTGTTGGAGAACAGTTACTATGGCTTTTATAAAGGGAAATCATGCCTCACCAATCTATTAGAATTCTTTGAGGGGGTCAACAAACATATGGAAAAGGGTGATCCAGTGGATATAGTGTACTTGGACTTTCAGAAAGCCTTTGACAAGGTCCCTCACCCAAGGCTCTTAAGCAAAGTAAACAGTCATAGGATAAGAGGGAAGGTCATCTCATGGATCAGTAACTGATTAAAAATATAGGAAAAAACAGGTAGGAATAAATGGTAAATATAACCTCACAATATAAATATTACCTCACAATAGAGGAATCTGTAACTGGGACCAGTGCTGTTCAACATATTCAGAAATGATCTGGAAAATGGAGTAAACAATGATGTGGCAAAATTTGCAGACGATACAAAATTACCCAAAATACTTAAGTCCAAAGCAGACTATGAAGAGTTACAAAGGGATCTCACAAAACTGGATGACTGGGCAACAAATGACAGATTAAATTAAAAGTTTATAAAAGCAAAGTAATGCACATCAGAAAATATAATCCCAATTACACATACAAAATGATGGGGTCTAAATTAGCTGTTACCACTCAAGAAAGAGATCTTGGAGTCATTGTGGACAGTGCTCTGAAAACATCTGCTCAATGTGCAACAGCAGTCAAAAAAACTAACAGAAGGTTAGGAACCATTAGGAAAGGGATAAATAATAAGGCAGAAACGATCATCATGCCTCTATACAAATCTATGACACTTACATCTTGAATCCTATGCACAGATCTGGTTGCCCCATCTCAAAAAATATATATTAGAATTGGAAAAGGCACAGAGGAGGGCAACAAAAATGAGTTCGTATGAGGAGAGATTAAAAAGACCGGGCCTTTTTAGCTTGGAAAAGAGACTAGGAGGGGATATGATAGAGGTCTATAAAATCCTGACTGGTGTGGAGAAAGTGAATAAGAAAGTGTTATTTACTCCTTCACATAACATAAGAACCAGGGCTCATCCAATTACATTAATAGGCAGCAGGTTTAAAACAAACAAAAGGAAGTACTTTTTCACAAAACACAGTCAACCTGTGGAACTTGTTGCCAGGGAATGTTATGAAGGCCAAAATCACAAAAGAATTCAAAAAAGAATTAGGTAAGTTCATGAAGGATAGGTCCATCAATGGCTATTGCGCAGGATGGTCAGGGATGCAATCCCATGCTCTGAGTGTTCCTACCATCTGCCAGAAGTTGGGAGTGGACAACAGGGGATGGATCACTTGATTGCCCAATCTGTTCATTCCTTTTGAAGCACCTGGCACTGGCCACTGCTGGAAGACAGGATACTGGGCTAGATGGACCATTGGTCTCACCCAGTATGGCCACTCTTATGTTCTTATTCCCCTCCAGTGCACAACCTACTATCAGTTACTCCATTAGCTCAAGTGGCAGAGGTCTATGACGTGGATCTAAAGGTTCCAACCACATTGATGACACATGTGGGTGTCAACATGTCAGATACCATATGACCATGTAATTACAGACCGTACCATGCATACACGCAAGGAGGCTGATTTAAGGTTGCACAAGCACTCTTGCATACATTCCAAGGCCAGAAAGGACCATTGTGATTAACTAGTCTGACTTCCCATAAAACACAGACCAGAGACCTGCCCCAAAATAATTCCTAGAGCAGATCTTTTAGAAAAATAGCCAGCCATGATTTTAAAATGGTCAGCGGTGGAGAATCCACCACAATCCTTAGTAAGTTGTTCCAGTGGTTAATTACCCTCACTGTTAAAACATTTACACCTTATTTCCTGTCTGAATTCTAGTATTTCCTAACTTTGAGTCATGCCTGAACTTCAAACCTTTAATAATGTTCTTCTAACAGTTTTCTGGGTATATCTGCACCTCACCCCTGTGAGCACGCTCAGTTGCACGGCCCTGTGATACACTTCTTTTATCATGCACCTTATATCACCTGCGATGTGCAAAGGGAGACTGTGCCAGCCTGTTTCTGAAGTACTGACAAGCCCCGAGCCAGCCACTCAGCCGTGCGGCCAGAATCTCCCCTGGGCGCGGGACCTGTCGGGGGCAGGAAGGGGCCTCTGGCCAGGACGGGAGGCTGACGGGCCATTTGCAGGAGGGGCACCGCCAAGGCAAGCAGCCGCTCCCCTCCCAGCTCAGGCCGCACAGCGGGGCCGGGAGGGGGGCGCTCCCCCCTACTCGGTCTGTCACGGACACCTCTGGCAGGGGGAGCCCCACGGGACCATGGCACCTGCGCGGTGGTACAGCCAACCCAGCCTCAGCGAGCCCGGGGCCACGGCCGGCGGCGGCGGCGAGCTCCACAGACAGCCCCTCCCCGCCCGCACGGCCCCCCCGGCACGGACCCCGGCGGGCTCCTCTCACGCCCGATCTCGCTCCCCTCCTCACCACTCTCCGCTGTCATACCAGGGACTTCCGGGTGCCCCGCCCCCTCGGCGGCCGGGTCACGTGACCTGACCTCCCGCCACAGAAGAAGCCAGAGCCTCCCATTCTCCAGGCTTGGAACTGGTGAGGGGTGGAGCGAGCCTCCCCGCCATCCGGAGCCATAGGGACCTGCAGCTACACGGGGGATTTGTTATCGTGCGACCCACCCATTCCTCGCTAGGAGCCAGGCCTGCTCTGAGGGAAGGGGAGAGACCTAGGCCCCGCCTTGGCCTTCCCTCCTTGAGGGCCTTGCCCACAGATAACATGGCGGCTGGGCCGCTCCCTCCGAGGAGCTCTGTACTCACACCTGATACGGCGACCAAGCCTCCTTGCTGGGGGCTCCGCCCACACCTAAGATGGCGGCTAGCGGGCCTCTGGGGGCCTTGCCCACACACAACATGGCGGCTGAGCTTCCCCGCCCGCCTGAGGCTCTTGCCCACAGCTAACATGGTGGCCAGGGTGTGGCTTGCATCTGTCTCGCGAGATCTCAGCTAGTATATGTTGCGCGATCGGCGGCAACGCAGGTCTCTTGCGCGCTGTTGTAGGCTGGGAGGTGAGGGGCCGCTGCCCGTGTCTCGCGCCCCGGATCCGGCTCGGGCCCGCCGCCGCCATGCCGCCCAAGTTCGACCCCAACGAGATCAAAGTCGGTACGTTGGGGGCAGGGCCTGGGCCCGCGAGGCGCGGGAGCCGCGGGCTCCCCCGGGGCGCTGGCGGGCGGGAGCCGCTGGGCCCGGGCGGGGGAGCGCGCTCCCTCAGGCGGTGTCCGCCGCTTGTCCGACGTGGGCGGCTGGCGCGTCTGCTTTGCCGGTGCCCGGCCTGGGGTGCGGGCGCGCCACGCCCCGAGGCCTGGCAGCGCCCGCCTGGGCCTGCGGCAAGCCGAAAACGCGGGCGGCCGGGCCGGGCCGTGCAGCGCTAAATCGGCCGATTTCTCCTCCCGCCTGGCGAGGCGCGGCGCGTCCCGGCCGGGTTCCCCTGCGCAGCTGCCGTCCGGCTGGGGCCCTGGGTGCCACGTGGCTGTTCTCCGCGGGCAGCTCAGGCTGCACGTGCTGCGCACAGCCGGACCCGCCGGGGTTTGTCGTTGGGTGCAGGTGGCAGCAGCCAAGCCTTGCAAGCGGCCTCGCGCTGTGTGCGCTCACTGACCTGCCTGTTTGCTTTTGCCGCAGTGTTCCTGAGATGCACCGGCGGGGAGGTCGGTGCCACTTCTGCGCTGGCGCCTAAAATTGGCCCTTTGGGTTTGGTAAGTGGTGCTGGGAAAGATGTTACTATATGTAGCTCACGGTATTAAAATGTGCTTAACAAATGCTGCCAAAATTTTCTGTAACTGATGCTTGGATGGCTAATCTAGTAAAGGGGTATAATTAGGGTTAAATTACTTTAGTCTAAGGTAGAGATTTTTGACCCAGCGTGACCGTCTAAACCCGCCCCTGCAGAATAGCCATAAGCTGAAATGTAAGTATGTAGGTATGACTCCTGATTGAGTCAGTTGCCTCTTTTACTGCAGGAATCCAGTGTACCCGCTTCCCTTTTAGATAGGAACTCTGTTCAGTGTCTTGGCAATCTCTGTAAAGTGTATAGCTACTCTCAGTGCATGACAATTGCTCAACATAGAAAAGACTTGGCTCTTCTAAAATGCTGTAGGGGTTGTCATAGATGTGAATTTGATATTTGTGACTGGGCAGAGAGCAAACTTGCAAGAAATTGAATTTAGCATTGTTTTTGTATAACTGGGCTATTGTATCTCTTTAGTGTGGTGTGTGAACATGTTAGTGCACCTTCCTGTGTGTGAGGGGGCTGTGGTATTGAGATGGGTTCTTGGGGGGACTGGAGGGAGAAGTGTGATGGGGAATGACTGAGGGTGGGAGTGGATTGGTGCAAATGGCCAGTAAGGGCAGAGGGAAAGCTGTCTAATGTGTGTTCAGCCGTCCCTGATGCCACTTCTGGGTTTGTGGCTTGCTCTGCTGAAGCATTTCTCTCTCCATGAGATTGCAGAGATACTCCAGAGGGTTTGTATTTGCCCACATCAGTGAATTGAGCTGTTTGGCAAGAGGGAAATCTTTCAAATACAGCAATAAAAATAACTCCAGGTACAGGGCATGAAGTGTACAATATAATACAGGAGTTCAAACAAATGGGTGTTGGAAAATCTCACTCTGAAGAGAGAGTCAATTAAATGCTTGTTCTTGTGTTCAGTCTCCCAAAAAGGTTGGTGATGACATTGCCAAGGCAACAGGTGACTGGAAGGGGCTGAGGATCACCGTGAAACTCACTATCCAGAACAGGCAAGCTCAGGTACTAAATGCCAGAAGGGATGGCTTAGTGGTAGAAGCGCCAGGTTTGAAACACCTGGATTTGCTGGAACCACAAATGTCAATCCCGGCAGGGTCGACTCAGCCCTTCATCCTTTCGAGGTAGATAAAATGAGTTCCATGCAGTTTACTGTGTGGGGGTCTCCTGGACAAGACCTTAAAAACAAAGTCCTTCCTAATCTCTGTAGGCTCTGAAGAGCTGGGGAGTATCCAAGGCCAGAACTGCCTCTGGCCCACCATCCAGAGGCAGCTGCATTTTAGTGTGTAATTCAGGGCTGTCTAGACTGACAGTGCTGTGTGTTTCACTGTGCTCAGAAATAGTGAGTGTCTGAGTCAAGAGCAGGCATCAAACCAACTGTCACAGTTAATAACAGAATGGAGAGAAACAAATGGGTTCACCAGTCTGCCAGGGTTGGTATCCAATTGGTCTTGGAACCATGACAACAACAGTATTGAGAGAAAGTTTCAGGTGTAACCTTTGACTGATAAATACTGGAGGTGGGAGATGGAGAGCAAGTTTTTATACCAGGGGAACACTGTGCCAAACAGAAATATTCCAACTGTTCTTCAGTATACTTGTAGCCACCCGCCACCATGCCTGTCTTGTACTGAAGTGACTGGTGTACTCCAGTGGTGAGCTGAGAGGAATCCCCAGCTTAGGAAGCAGGGCTGTTCTGTTTGTGGAGAGCTCTGTGCCGAAAGGCTGGGAACATTGAGTTACATGTCTTTCCATAGAGAAGAATAGTAACAAGCATGTCCAGTACACACAGGTGGGAGGATGATCATAATTATTTTCTAGTAAATACAATGCATTTAGACTAATTACAGTTCTGTGTGAGTTGGAGGATGTGTTTAGTTAGCTCTGTCTTGAGACTGACTAGTTCTTCTGTCAAGGATTCTGGATTTGCTTTCTGACCTCAGTATTGCCTAAAGAAAACATGTGCCTCTCCCCCCTTTTAGATTGAGGTTGTCCCTTCTGCCTCTGCCCTGATCATCAAAGCCCTCAAGGAGCCTCCTCGTGACAGGAAGAAGCAGAAGAACAGTAAGATTAATTTATAATATATGGAGCTATACCTATCTCATAGAATTGGAAGGGACCCTGAAAGGTCACTGGGTCCAGCCTCCTACCTTCACTAGTCAGACCAAGTACTGATTTTGCCCCAGATCCCTAAGTGGCCCCCTCAAGGATTGAACTCGTAACCCTGGGTTTAGCAGGCCAATGCTCAAACCACTGAGCTATCCCTCCCCCCCTAAGATTCCCCGCTTTACTAACTTCCACTGGTCACTAGTGCTAAGTGGTGCATCCAGCCACCCCAGATCTGGCTGGCTGTCACTTAACTTGCCTGCCTCCAGTTTACTCCTGCAAAATGGGAATATTTGCCAACCTTGTAGGGCTTCATTAATGTTGTGAAGCACTTTGAGATTCCAATCTGAAAGGCACAGAAGTACAATCCAAATCTATCGAAGGGAAAATTACTCCCTAGGATGCAGGGAATTGTAATTATTTGCCTGTGGATCACTGTACTTGTATGACCAGCTCAGTGGTTCTCAAACTTTTGTACTGGTGACCCCTTTCACACAGCAAACCTCTTGGGTGCAACCCCCCAACAATTTTAAAACACTTTTATATTTAATGCTATTATAAATGCTGGAGACAAAGCAGGGTTTGGAGCTGACCACTTCTGAGCCCTTGAGGTGTCACGACACCCAGTTTGAGAACCCCTGAACTAGCTGGAGGATGTCTTGTCTAACAATTTGGTAAAACAGCCACCTGCCACTGTACCTGTCTAGTATGAAGTGGCTGGTACAATCCAGTGATGAGCTGATAAAATACACCAGCTTAGGAAACAGGGTGATTCTCTCTGTGGGTAACTCTGTGCCAAAGTCTGGGAACACGAGATGATAAACCAAGACCTCATAAGGAATGAGTGTGCTGGTGTATTATCCCCATACCCTCTCCACTCCCAGGGCTGAGAAGTTGAACTGATTTGGTTAACACTCTTGACTCAGAAGTGATTTGATTTTGTTCACAGTTAAACACAGTGGCAGTGTCAGCTTTGATGAGATAGTAAACATCGCACGCCAGATGAGGCACAGGTCCTTGGCTCGGGAGCTTTCTGGTAAGAGCAGTATGCTGCTAGGGGGTTACTATTGTGGTGGCTACCATAGGCTGGTCCTGAGTGCCTGAACCAACTTAGCCTTCTGCAGCCCATCTGAGTTCAGAGACCCTCATCCTGCTTGTCTAGCTTGCCTGCAATGCAGCTCTGGGCTCCATGCCAGAAACTTCAGCCTCTGGTGTAGATTTTAACTTACAATACTTCCTGGTGTGAAGAGGTAGATTCATGAGCGTTGGACAGTCAGGTTGGCAGAGGCAGAACATGTGTCTTCCCCCTATATTCCTGACCCTGTCACAGTGCAGTCTGTTCCCCAAGGGGACTAGCTGGTCCTCTGCTGACAGATACCTGGGCATTAGCTAGCTTTCTAAACTACAATATAAATCCTCTTGAGTAGCTTGCATATCTGATTCAGTTTCTCAAGATACCTTCGTTTTAGAAGTTGGTCAGACCCATTTAGTAACAGGCCTGTCTTACTGAGATACATTCAGCCAAGTCAGCTGTGAGGGGGAATACTAAGGGAACATGTGAATCTCCTTCAAGAAGGTCCTCTGTACCTTCCTGTCAACCTGGAAAGGTCACTGATGTTTCAGGACTATCTCCTGGGTATGTCAGTGCTCTGCACTCATGCAGGAGACCCATGTACCAGGGCATGCTCATTATGCCCTCAGCTGTGAATCCTGCTAATGCACCTTGCAGACCACTGGGGATGGAAGTTATGGCTTGTATAGGTAGAAAAATGGCACAGGGCAGTGGCCTTCAACCTGTGAGCCATCGATCTCTGGTGATACCCAGACTATGCCTAAGATTTCCAAAGGGATCTGCACCTCCACTGAATATTTTTTAGGGGTCACTGGACCCCAGGAGCATACCATATAACACATGCCAAGCCTCCTTGTACCCATTCATCAAACACTTCAGCATTTAACAGACTTCCACCGGGAGAGAGAGGTGCTCAGGAATTAACATGCTGTTGTAAGTCACTGACTGCTGCTACCAGCCTAGCAGGGACACTCCTCTTCCTTCCCTCCTCCCCCCCCCCCCCCCCCCCCCGGCCCCCAGCTCTAGAGCTAACTCAGACCAGCCTGAATTTTGTTTCAATGTCACACCCTGTGTTGTGGGGTGGGGCTAAGATGTAGTCTCGTGCTGTTACATAGAACCATTAAGGAGATTCTCACCCACGGACTGCCAGTCTGTTGGCTGCATATGATGTCATCGATGACATCAACAGTGGCACAATAGAGTGCCCAGCTGTAAGTCTCAAACTTAGTTGAAATTGACTAGCATTGACTATAAACAAATATCTCTTTTACTAATGGGAGTCTTGTTGTTTTCTTTTTTCAACAGAGCTAATACAGAAGCCAAGAACTCACAACACAAGTTAATTAAGATTTTTTTGTAACAATTATGAAACCTCAATAAAACCTGCAGTTGTCTGAGAATGATCTGGTAGTTTAAATACAGAATCCAGGCTGTCATCTGAAGGTGCAAAATGCTGGAATCTAAACACATGGTTGGTTCCAGACAATCTGTATTATGCCACATCAAGATTACAGAATTTTTTCTGGTCACATAGTGAACTAATATTTACTAGCTACACAGGTTGTAATCAAGATACCGCCTGAATTTTGAAATGGAGAAAACATGCTACAGAAATGTTACAAAGGTTAAAAGTGGAGATTGCCTCTGCCTCTAATTCTAATGGAGACTATACCTCACGGTGTGGAACATAAAGTGCCACTGTACTCAGGCTGGCTTTGCTTAACTTCTAACTCCCTATCCCTCTTAAAACTTGCCATCATAAATATATGTACTGCTTGTCAGAAGTTACTTAGTCATATGTTATGATGCCAGCAGGTGGCTTATTCAGAATAGTAAATCTGCATATCTTAACTTAAGCTTGAGTGCTATGTGTATCTAACAGCTAGAAGAGCGTAAATAATACTGATATATCTTTGCATGTGTAGGCTATGGAGAACTGCCATGGCTTAAAATGTAGTACAGCCTGCAGGCAAATTGTTCAAGTGGCTAGCTTAAGCACTAACTTATTTAAATTATGAAGCTTTCATTCATGGTAGTGATGAAACAGGATACAGCGTGATCCTGACATTACATAACGCTACCATCTTAAATGGAAAGTTATTCCTGAACACCCAACCATGTTAAATATACTTAGATAAATCAGTTTTAATACAGGTAAAAAGTGAGTGCTCCCAAACTCCTCAACCTGAGTGGCAGTGAAGGCAGGCACCCTCAGTCTTAGTGTTTAATAGGCACCTAGTCCAATTCAAATCTTCAATTTTCAAGGGTTTATTACTAGTAAATGTATGGTGAATGGCAGCATCCTCAATTTCTAACAGCAAAAGCTACCTATTATTACAGTACAGCTCCAAGCTTTTTAGGTGTACTGGGCTTGTACTTCTGCCTCTGAATTAACAGGTTGTTTCAGATCAGAATCACAGTGTAGGGAGGTAACTTAGTAATAGAGTATACGGCATAAAGAGTCTTAGGCTGTGTTTACTTTGTGAGCCTCTTTAGATGAACACGCTACATTGGCTGGCTGCTGTCAAGCAGATGGAAATTGAGCAAAGTTACTTGGTCTTTGCAGCTCCTGTTCAAAGAGTTGTGAAGGGCCCAGTTTCGTGTCTCTTAGGTCTTCTGATGCCCTGGATGATAACACTTGGGGAGCTGGGCAAACGAGCTATGTGCCCCTTCTCAATGTCATATAATCCTGGTCCTGGCATGTTCCCTGGAAGGAAGAGAATCCAGCAGCTGGTGGACTTTAAACTTGTGGATTATCTGCCCTTTTCTTGGTACTAAAAGGCTCCCTCAAGAGTCTCTGCTCAGCATTTCACCAGTGGCTTTCGTAACATGAAAACAGGATCTTAGTGCTGTGTTCATAGCATGTGAAATGCATCTTAGGAGTGTGAGGATTTCACCTACAGCTGTAACAACCAACACTATAGCTGCTTCTGTCCTACTTGATGTCTGTCAGGGTTGTTTAGATGTATAGAGACCCAATTAAATTCAAGTGCTGCAGCCTGCTTTGTTTTAATTTAAATGTTCCAGTTATAGAGAGACCCTGGTGCAGGAGCCTACATGCTAGAATAAGTGAACCATCCTTTCAGTGGAAAAGTGCTAACTTAAACTGAATGTTTGAAGAGCTAGATTTCCAGAGAGCTTAAAAGTAATTCTAGAGCTAGGCTGGGTAACTGCACATAACAATAGCCAAATACATGAATGGCAGGAAGAGGGTGACCAGACAGCAAATATGAAAAATCAGGATGGGGGAGGGGGTATAGGAATCTATATAAGAAAAAGACCCAAAAACAGGATATTCAGTCCCCCTAGGTAGAAACACCAGTGCATGTTTTTGGTTATTTGTGCCTGGTGCACCAGTAACTTTACAATGGGCCAGTCTCGCTTACACTAGACAATGGCAGTTTCACCAGCACAGGATTTACTCCTAAAATTTTTAATCCATGTGTAAGAACCACATTCTGCACATGATTTTTGTCCTGGCTTTTTCTTCAGTAAACATCCACTCCTGTCAGGGCAATTATACAGTCTGTCTGAACCAGGCTACAACTTGTAACTGAAAACACAAGGCAGCCTGAATTAGAACACCCTCCTCTCTCCATGGTGTGAAGATCAGGGATAGTGTGTGTGCAGTGCTATACATCTAAATATGAACAATAGGCAGCTGTCCAAACTTTCATTTTCAAAATGCTTTGCAGTTGTTACCTAGCATGTGCTACCTCGCACCCCGGCTCACCTCTCCAGTTTACAAGGGGAAACTGAGCCAGAGAGCTCAAGTGACTTATCCAACCTGACTGCTTTAGTGGTGTCAGCTGGAATTAGAACAGAGCAGTCCCTATTTCCATCTATCTCAGCTCCTCTCTTTCAGGAGAGAAATTCCTGGGTTCTGAGGTCATATTTTCAAGGGCATGCTGAGCAATCCTAAAAACCTTGCTACTTCTTCAGGTACCTAAATAGGAGCTAAACTTTTGACAATCTTGTAAATCTGAAAATTCTCTGGTCCAAATGCCAACCAAGGCCAGATCTATACTTCATTTTAGCTACTATAGCAATGTGGATGGGGGGAGTGATTTAAAAACAAACCACAGAACTGTAAAAAAGATAGTGCAGAAAAATTGGGTCATGACCCATAACTGGACTAAGTCACAGATGCTTGTTTTGCTGTGGGTTCTTTTCCCATGTAGAATGGAACTGAATGTTTCCTAGTTTATACTGAGCTTTGACAAAGTATGTGACCCCCAGGTTGGCTGCTGCTATCTGTTTTATCTTCATAAAGGTTGTAAGTTCTGCTTGATCAGTTTTTTCTGTTGGTGCCATTTCACTGTTCCCAATGAGTGTGGAAATTATTAGTGTCCAGCTTGACACAACCTATTCCTATGTTTTCAACAATGGCATCTGTCTGCTCTGTCCCTTCCCCTGAAAAATCTCAGAGGGGAAGAGAAATGGGAATGTGGTAAGAAAAAGGGAGAGGTGATAGCTCAGTGGTTTGAGCATTGGCCTGCTAAACCCAGGGTTGTGAGCTCCCTCCTTGAGGGGGCCATTTAGGGAACTGGGGTAAAAATCTGGGGCTTGGTCCTGGTTTAAGCAGGGGGTTGGACTAGATGACCTGAGGTCCCTATCAACCCTGATATTCTATGAATTGCAGTAATGCAGAGAGTGTGTGGGAAGTTAAAAGAACAAGGAGTACTCTGTAGCTAACTGCTGTTCAGCTTGCATGGTGAAGTGTGTATGCAGCCAGAGAGCAACAGATTTAATTACAGAGGGTTTTGATTTTCTTTACCTGAACTGTCCCATTGATGAGTCCCCTGTGGCCGGTTTCTTATAGAGTAAGAAGGTGAGGTCTGCAACACCTGGAAATAAGCTGGTGTTGTGTCATATTTATTTGGTGCTGGATTAATGTGAGCATCTGGAAAAATAAATGGGAAAGTGTGACACCAAACAGGCCTAAAACAAACAAACAAATCTGGAGACACATTGAAGAGACAGTGGTATTGGGGTCTGCCCTATTGTCTTGCTAACAGCATAGAATCAGGCCCTAGGACCGTAACTCCCATAATATACAGGTGGTGTGACTTTTCAACAACCAGCTACAGTGTGCAACGCTGTGTTTGAGCAAACAGGTTTTTGATTCAATGTGTATTTTACCTGCCTTTTCAACTCCCATCCCTTGTTGAGTGGGCAAAATTTTATGAGGTTGAGTAACAGTGAAGAAAAAGAATGGGGGAAAGAAAAACCTTTGACCATGTCCTTTTAAGAGGTAAAATGCCAGCTCTTTCTTCTCAGTGTCTGCAGGGGTAACAGCTAGGGAGTTCCAGCAGAATATAAACTATTAGAGGACAGTGTTGGGAAGCAGGCTTCTTAAATGAGGCCTTGAAAAACAGAGTAGTGCTAAGGCTGAGAGCTGCACTGAGATCAGCTAGGCAGAAGAGAGGGACCCACCCATTGCAGTGAAGTATAGGCCCTTAGCTGCCCCAAGAAGGGCACATGCGGGTCTGACAGCAGCCCAGAGGGTTGTGCTGGGGAAGATGGTCAGAGACGAGCCCACCTTACTGGGCACAGGAACCTGGGGGGAGGATTCGGTCTTAATAGCAGAGCTGTTAACTAAGCGTTTTAGCATCCAGGGTGAGTGAGCATGTTTGTGCCCCCTACAGGGTTATTTTTGGTCATTTTTTTGCCCCCATGGCATTGTGCCTGCGGCTGCTGCCCTGCTCGCCCCACCGGCTTATGGCCCTGATCAGAGCACTCACCTTTGCTTACCAGGCTGAATTTCCCCTTTCTCCCAATGCTGTAGCTCGGGTACCCTGGTCTGCTGGCCTGCCGGGGGCCCAGGGTCGAGGGCTGAGTGTAGTGGAATGGAGACGGCCACTACCAGAACAGAGTTATTCTTATCAAGGCACAGAGCTAAGTAAAGCAACAGACATTACTGTGCAGGGCATATCCCACTGCAGGAGCATCAAGGAGACTCGTGCACCATGGGTCTGTGGGGAAAGGGGGGTTAGAACACTCAGGGACTCCTCAATTAACAGAAAGGGTGATGGTCAGGGTGATCAGGAGCAGCCTGCAGACTCCAGAGCCTCAGCTGCTAAGGCTTCAGGCTGCTCCAGTTCTACTGGGTGATGTAAAGCTCTTTTAAGTGCTGTGACTGCACTCAAAAGTGTATGCTCAAATAAATTTGTTAGTCTCTAAGGTGCCACAAGTACTCCTGGTTCTTTCTGCAGATACAAACTAACACGGCTGCTGCTAGCGTAGTCACAGGTTTCAGAATAGCAAAGAGTCCTGTGGCACCTTATAGACTAACAGACGTTTTGGAGCATGAGCTTTCGTGGGTGAACGCCCACTTCGTTGGATGGTCTATAAAGTGCCACAGGACTCTTTGCTGCTTTTACAGATCCAGACTAACACGGCTACCCCTCTGATATTTGTGACTACACTGTCTTTGCCATCTACTTCCCCTACTGCCTGAGGTGTCCTCTCCATGTGATGTGACTGCCTGTGTCATCCTGTTGGCCGCAGGCTCAACTGTAGTCTGAGCCTCTTCCATCCTTGCCCTGTGCCTTGGACAGTCATTTACACCAGTGTAAAACACCTGCTGAGTGGATGTAAAATGCTGCCAGTTCCCAATGGCAAGCCTTTTGCACTGGCTCTGCGCTGCTGTGAATGGCTGCAAAAGGTCCAGGGCCATGCAATAATCTCTTTTCCCCACCATTAAGGCTCTTTGCAGCCAGAGGAGTGAGAGACAGAATATGCTATTGTGGCTCATTCGGTCTCAGATGGGTGGGGCTGGCAGAGGACAGAGCCTGGGAGAACACAATCTCCTGTTTTTTCCAGTCTGAGCTCTGGGGGGGGAGAGGAATTTGTGAAGATTCAACCAATGAGAAAAACAAGCATCACCTACGTTGCTCTCAGTGTTAAAATCCGCCTTCCTGGTAAAGGGGCTTTTGCTCTGGAACCAGGACTTCTGCCAGGATCTGCGGCCTCCACCCTCTGGAGAAAACAACCAGCAAAGGGTAAGTTTGGGGAGCTGCTTCCTTCATCCAGGAGCCCTTTGCTCCACATATACTACCGCTTGATAGGACTTGGGGAGAGCTGACTGAAATAACAAAGCCACCAAGACAGACAGATGCCTGCAGAGCCACAGCTGTGCAGTTCACTACTCCCTGTCTCAGGGCAAAAAGTTAAACATACCAGTATTGTTTGGATTGGGGTAGGCCCAGTCCTGGACCAGGACTCCACAGGGCTAGGTGCTGTCCAGACACAGAACAAAGACACAGCTCATGCCCCAGGGAGCTCGGTGAGATAGCTGGTCAGTGACTGAAAGCAGGTCATCCCACTGAGTACCTCTAGGGGGTGTCTTCCTCCCAAAGGTGTAGGCTGGAGCACTGCTCTCCCTGCAGCTCACGTTCGGGGGCGAGTAGGCAGCTGGTCCAGGGCTATCCACATTGATGACCAGTGGTGGCCGGCTATCCATTGCCTCTCTATAGCCTAGGAAAACAGCACAACGCGGTGAAGGAGCCAAGCTCATTGGGGTAAAGGGTCCATGCCCCTCTGTAAGTTACATGCTCCAGGGCTGTTCCAGGGCTGGCTGGGCTTTCATGGGAAGCATAGCTGCCAGCAGCCCTCGTTTGTTCAGGATTGTCCCAGGTTTTAGCTATCAGACCCCTGGGTTGGTTCAGCCCAAGCCAGTGCCCTGGCATGTGGGCAGTGGCTCTAGCACAGCAATGCTATGCCTTGTAAACACCGTAGACCCATTTGTGGTTACACAGGAGCCCCAAGCCCCTCTGCCAGCTGCCTCTCAGCTGGACTCAGCAGCAGCGCAAGGCACTAGGGCACAGAGCCAACTGGTTGGGAAATACCCAGAACTAGAGCCTGTCCCAGTGGGGTGGGGAGGAGAGTGGGAGCAGGTAGCGTTTGGGGGCAGGACTGGAAGGGTGAGAGAAGAGGAGAGGCCTGTCATGAAAAGCAGGGGTATGGTTCGGTGAGAAGAGTGGGGGGGGGGGCAGTCCCCTCTGAGGAGAACTGGCTGAAGACAGAGCTGAGTGGATCGTGGAGGACAGCAGGAGCAGCTGTTCCAGTAGATGTGCAGAAGGAGGCATAGGTTGGCCTTGCCTCACAGAGCTTGTGCTGTGGGCACCTCCCTGCCCTGGCACAATGGGGCGGGCTCCTGGCACAGCTAGTGCTGCAGGGTGCAAACACCTCGCTTGTGATGTCAGTGTATATTTGGGCTGCTGGATCCTAGATCCAAACCACAGGGGGGTCTCTCCTCCCTGACATTCTTCCGCTCTGGGGCTTGGGCTCTGTGCACAAACATCAGGGCCTCTTCTGTGGTGGGGACCATGGGCCACCATGTTAGAGCCAGCTGCAGAGCGTTTTAGGGTGCAACTGTGGTTGCATTGGGCAGTTCTGGAATGTCAGGAGAAGCTTCCTCCCCACACATGGGCTAGCTAATCTGACTGGGGCTTTAGGAATCTAGCCATGCTTTCTCCTGGGACTTGGCCTCGGACAGACGGGCATGCAAATGGGGAGCCTGGCTGTTTGTGCTACTGCCAACCTTCCTCCCTCCCCTTCAACTGTGTGCTGCGAAGTGCTACTCCCTAGACCCCAGTGAAAGCCCCTTAGTGTGCCTGTTCCTGGAGACCAGTAGGAACTGGAGATGAACTTGGGGTGCTCAAATCTGGCATTTTGCCCCATAGCCATATTGAGTAGGGACCAGAATCTCAGCAGGGATGACAATACTCGGAAGGGAGGGAGCTGGCCTCCATTGCCTCCTGCGGCCTGACTAATGTAGCCACCGACAGACTATGGCCACCCTGCATAGCGCACACCTGCCTCCTTGATGTATCCCAACAGGAGGAGGGCAGGGGGTACATGGTTGGCAGCAGGGAAGCATCAGGTGACGGCAGGAAGGGAGCTTTTGCCGGCCTGGCTGAGGGAAAGGAGGGCCCCGCTTTCCAGCAGCAGCCATTTGTTAATAAATAAAAAGGAGTAGTTGCTGGCCCTAGGGTAGAGCATTTCACTGTGAAAACTCCCCGGAAAGCTTGTGCTGAAGAGAGTATTGTCATTCCTGCTGAGAGTCTCATTCCTACTAAATATGGCTCTGGGGCAAAATGCTGGATCTGAACACCCCAAGCTCCACTGAGCTAAGCAGTTTGAGCTCATCTCTGGTCTGCAGCCTTGTCAAAGGCAGGATTCCCCCTAGCCTAGGCCATCTGAGGCACTTATACTTACTGCTGCCCTTCAGCGCGCTGATCTGTGGAAACAGAAGCGTGCTGGGTTCTCTATTCAGACGACCCCTGCAAACAAGACACATTGAGCATCAGTCCCTCCCCACAGCCTTGGGCAGTGCGGAGCCCTCTCTGGGAGGAGCTGCCCCCCGTGACACACAGAAGTGACAAGGTGAGTATTAAGGTATGGAGCTGATGCCAGCTTCAAATACAGATAAAATAGAATTGTACCAGCGCCTTTGAGCATGTGGGGAGCAGCACAAACAGACTGTAACAGGAATCAACAGAGACAGCACAAGAAACAGTAAAGAACTGGATCTGTGGCCAGCCCTTGTGCACAGGGCTTGGCCTGGGATGTTGTGCTAGGGAGTGACCAAGCATTCAGTGCTGGTTTCAGGCAGCAGTAATCTTGCCCACACCAGCCCTGAGATGGATCATGGAGCTCAGTCAGCCGGGGATGCTGCTGGGATTGCAGGCAAGGGTGCCCATGGAGGTGGAAGTGGCAGACTGAGGGAATGCTGTGACTGGAGACCACCAACCTCGCAGCCGCCCAGCCACTGAACAGCTGTCAGGGCGTGATGCTCTTTGGTCACTAGCAGTCTGGACTTACTAAAATCTGTGACCCGACTGTGAACGGCACAATGTCCCAGTGCTATTTCCCTGAACTCTTGGTGAACCAAAGGGAAGGGGGCTCTAACCCTGCCATGGAGGTGTCCTGTTAGCGAATAGCTCAAACCTGACACCTGAGTTAACACTTCAAACATGAGCTCAGCATCAGAATCTCATGATTCTGTGGGCAGAATGAAAACACTCAGATGGGGACCTCCAGAGTGTGTGATCAACCCTGAGGGCAGAACCCCTGGTCACACAGGAGTTGCCCCAGCAGACGAGAGGGCACCAAGAAAAGCCCCCTTCATTAAACATGCTTGCCCAACGTTACCAGTGATACTGTGAGTGCTGCTTGTTAAGCAATGGTTTCCCATGTGGTTTCCAGTGCTGGTTGCCGTTCATATAGTATTGGGCCAAAAACTTGGTGAGTTTTTGCTGATATTCCATTTCTGCGACGTATTGCCCTTGTGTCTGGGGAGGCACAGGGGACGGGGGGGCTGTCCACCAGCCATTGGGTGGAACAATAGCTCCCCTCTGTATGACATCAACAAGTCCCTGTATTCTGAAGATTTGTAGGTTCCATTCTCCCTTATTGCAGCAGCCCTGGGGAGCTGGAACCACTCTGCTAGCCTTCCTGTGTGACCTTATGGAAGGCACTTCCCCCTCTGCCTTGGAGCCTGGCTAGACTAGGGGACTCTGTCCCAGAAGTTACATCAGTTCAAACCTCTAGTGTAGAGACACTGCACAGCAGGGCTCCCATCAGAGAGACTTAGGGTATGTACACATTACGATGCAAGCCTGGCTTCAGACACAGGGGCAAGCCCAAACCCCTGTTAGAGTACACACAATTCTGTCTGACTTGGGCCTGGGCCCAGAACTCCACAGGAGTGGAAGGGTCACGTCTGGTTCCCCTGGGGGCTCGGGCCCAAGTGCCATCATTTTACAGTGTGGACACAGCTTGGCCTGGGCCAAGGCCCCCCAGACTCAAGCCCTGAGAGTTTGCTGACACTGTTGTGTTATTTAGCCTCTATCCCAAGAGTGGTACATGACTCCCAAGACACAGAAGTGGCCCCTCTTGTTCCAGTACAGTTGCTCGGTATTTAACCCTTTCATTTTATTCTGACTGCTGAGCTGCAAACACATTGACCCTGCGCCTGCATTTGCAATGGCCACTCCCAGAGCAAGTCCTTTGCCAAGCACACTGCTTCCGGGTCATAGGCACAGCCAGATTTTGGTGATTCTCTGGTGTGATTGTCATAGCTTCCTACTCAGATTTGAACCTTAGCGTTCATAAACTGAGAAGCTAGCATGAACCCTCTAAGCTTAATTACCAGCTTAGATCTGATATCGCTGCCACCAGCCAAGTGATTTCCAGGGCTTGGCTCCCTCTCTGGTCTCCCAAAACCTTCTATGGGGGAACCCCAAGACCAGAACCCTGAGTCTTCCACAAAGGGAAATAAAACCATTCCCCCACCTCTCCCACCCGAATTTCCTCTCTGGCTACCTGAGAGTTACTGATGCAGCCTCTTTAAATCGACAATACCAAAGGCCTGTCCCCTCTCTTCCACAATAGAGACACCCAATAGACAAGAAACAGAAAAGATCATCTCCTCCCCCTTAGCTTTCCCAGCTGGACACAGGGAAGTAAACACAGAGGATCTTCCCTCCCCTGTCTTTCCTTTCCCATCCAATTTTCCTGGTGGGGTCAACTAGAAACAAAAAATCACAGGCTTCTTTAAAGCAAAACTTAATAAAAAAAGAAAAGAAGAATAGAATAACATTCTCTGTAACGCTGAGTAAGATACAGGGTTTTCAACTTATGAGAAAATGAGTAAACATAGAAAAGGGATAAACAGCTCTATCCAAAACAATACAATTTAATCTTATGCAAACTCAACACAAGACTCCACAGGCCAGAACACAGATGCAAGTACAGCAAACCCATTTAAAACTATAATTTGCTCCCTTGTAGTTTACACTGGGAAACGAGATTAGAAGGACTGGAAAGATTAACCTTCGTCATGCGAGGAGCACTGAACAAACAGAAGACCCAAGACAAGAAACACCCACAATCCTCCTTAAAGCTTTGAAAAATCCTGTTCCTGATTGGTCCTCTTGTCAGGTGTTTGGTTCCCTTTGTTAACCCTTTACAGGTAAAAGAAACATTAACCCTTAGCTATCTGTTTATGACAGTGATATGAGCAAAAAGTGTGATTTTTAACAAGGAATGACCATGTATACGAGGAAATAGTGAAGAAGCTGGCAGCATTCGGGATTCACCAGCCTGGTGACCAGTGCAGAGAGAGGATTAAGCAGCTCATGACCAACTACTGGAAAGCCAGGGATGAGAACCATACCACTTGGAACACACCATCATCCTTTTCCTTTTTATGAGGAGTGCTGGATACTGCGTCAAGCACAGCACTCCCTGTCACACACAGGGATGTAGGCAGTGCTGCCCAGTGGTTGGAGCAGAATCAGAAGGCAGAGCCAGAATCATAGAATATCAGGATTGGAAGGGACGTCAGGAGGTCATCTAGTCCAACCCCCTGATCAAAGCAGGACCAATTCCCAACTAAATCATCCTAGCCAGGGTTTTGTCAAGCTGGGCCTTAACAACCTCTAAGGATGGTAACCAATTCCAGTGCTTCACCACCCTCTTAGTGAAATAGTTTTTCCTAATATCCAACCTAGACCTCACCCACTGCAACTTGACATCATTGTTCCTTGTTCTGTCATCTGCCACCACTGAAAACAGCTGCATTCCCTCCTCTTTGGAACCCCCCTTCAGGTAGTTCAAGGGACACCCCTGTGTACATAAATAAACTGCGCCGCATGTCCCCCACCTCCTGCCTTACTCTGGGGGGGGGGGAATGAAATCATAGCACTCTCCCTCTTCTAGCACAAGTAAATTGATGAAAAATCAAAAGCTGTATCCTGATATCTTGGGCGGGGGGGGGGGGGACACCCCTGTAATGGAAAATTTATGTACACCCTTACCAGAGTGTCCTATCTCCTCTCCATTGAGCTCACCTGTGCTTGAGTGGCTAGAATGTGGTGGAGTCAAAAACAGATCCTAGCTCTCTGCACAGCTGGATCCTCCCAATTACCTTCCCTATAACCCTCCTCCTCATCTGCCTTCTACTTCTCCTTGCTGTACATGGCAGAGGCCTGTAACTTGGGCTTCTCAGAAATATTGACACTGTAGTGTATGTACAAAGTATGGCAATGCAACTCATTGTAAAAGCAGCAGGTCCCCCGCTGGCCCCCAGATCAATTGCTGGCCTTCTGGTATTCCTGCTGCAGCTCAGCTTTCATATGGCACTGCTGATGGCCCCTGATGTGCCCCTTTTCCTGGATCCCCCAAACAAGCTGCTCATAGATACCTTCATTTCTACAGCTGGTTGGATCTGTGCCTGCATAGCCTGTTCTCCCCACAGGCCCAGGAGATCCAATACCTCTTGTCTACCTCAGGCAGGAGCACGTCTGGAACATATAGCTGGCATCATCAGCTGGGTAGTTGCACTCAACAATGGAGAGCTGGTAAATGTGCTCACCAAGCCAGACAATCAGGAACAGGAATTTCAACAATTCACAGGGCTTTAAAGTGGAGCGGGACAAGGGGGCTTCCAGTCTCTGTGACCCCTTGGCAGTGAAGTTCATAATGGTCACCCTGGAGAAGTCAGTGCGGGGCAATGTAGGACAGCTGCTGGAGGACTCTTAGAGTTGACATAGGTACTATATCAATCTCCACACATCAACCGTGGCTCAGTGCCTCTCAGGGAAGTGGTGTTACTATGCTAGCGTAACAGGCCACTTACGTAGGTGGGAGACAAATTTACATGTAGACACATGCACAACTAGGTCAACACAAGGTGGTGAGGTAACTTTGTAGTGAGGCCCAGGTCTTCAAAAGGGTTTATTGGGCCCAGGTAAGCACACAGGCAGCCATGCCTGGAGTTACCTGACTTCCTGACAGTATCCCCCTTGAGGGCTTCTCCTGGGGCCCTTGGCCCTGGCTTGTCAGGGTATCTTTGGTGAAATTCCCTCAGGAGATCAGGAATGTGAATAGTTTCTTCTGGTTCCCAGTATTGTTCCTCTGGCTTCCACCCTTAGGGTTGCCAACTGTCCCAGTTTCACTGGGAACCTCTTCGAATCAGGCCCTATCTCCAGTGGCAGATTAATGATTTTGCCCCCCCAGGACCTGAAATAATTGCCACCCACAGAAGCTGGCCCCATATGAACTTGTTTTAGTTTTAGTCTGTATAGCGTGATTTTGGTTGTAGTGCGGGACGGCGCATGGATCCAAAACGCCGTGTTGAAACGGGAGTCCGGTTTTATATCAAATATTTAATTTTTATTTTATGTAGATACAATGAAAGAAATAAAAGTATTTGAGTACTAAGTAATTACATTTGTTTACCCCTACACCTTTGAGTGGCAAACTTATTAATTAATTCTGTATAATCCAGAGAAGTTGTTAGATCCTTTTCAATTGTCAGGAGAGAAAGGGAGTTTAATTTTTCTTCACTGAGATTAGCCCTTGTAAGGGACTGCGGAAGATTTTGTCACGGTGGTTTAGCTGAGGCTGTTCGCCTTCTCAGGGACAGGTTACTAAAGGGTGTTTTGTGCTAGCAAATGCTCTTTGCAGCTTAGCCTGGGAAGCCAGCGTGTTTAGAAAAGCCTGGCCCTTTGCCATTAAAGATAGTTCAGTTGTGGGAAAGCTCCCACATGCCTATGTATGAGTTGTTTCACATGCTATTAGCATACAGTATATTTAGTAGGATCTGTCTTGCTGCTTTGGACTCGTTCCCTGCTTTGAACTAGCAACATGCCGTCCCCGTTGCGGGTGTGTTTTCCTTACCTTCATTAAAAGCCATATCACTCACTTGTGTGTGTGTGTGTGTGTCGTCCCTGCAGAGCACTTAGGCACGTAACAGCCCTCAAATAGTTTTTCACCCTTTTTAATGCCAAAAATTATCGTTCCACCGAACAGTTTGTAGAAGGTGTGCAAACGAACATTCGGAAGGCAATATCAAGATTTGGATATACTGAATTAATGTTTTGATTTCGAAGAAGGCTGCAATATCTTAGAATTGATTTCTTTTCATTTTCAGGAATTTCAACACCTTCCAAATATAATCGAAAAGGTGGACACTCATTCATGAATGATTCTTCTAAGTCGCCTTGGTAGCATAGCTCTAATTTTTTATCATGAACTGTTATATCTGCTGTTGCAGCATTGGTAATGTTAGAGAGAAACTGAAATCTGCCATAAATTTCTTGATATGCATTACTTCTGCGTTTCAATTCAGAACATACAAGGTCTAGTATTGTTAAAATGTATCTACTTTAAATTTATCTCTTCCATGCATTTCCACTTCAACTTTGCGTGTCTCCTCAGCTCGCAGTTTACGCTTTCTTTTCCACTTTGTGTCAAATTCGTAGTCTTCAATTTCAGATTTTTCTTTGGCTTTCTCTTCATACATATCAAACAAGTCCCGTATAGAGTTAATGTATCCTATTAGTGAGTTGTAGAGTTCTACAATTGTCTGTATATCAATATAAACATTTTGCAGTTTTTGGCTAGTTATATGAAATTTTTCCAAGACTGAGCTCCAAAATATAGCCATAAAAGCTGCCTCAAGTCGATTGAGTTTTTGCTGCAGGCCTGCAGCTTCATTAGGTGTAACAGGTTTCTCATTAGCTTCTTCTTTATTGTATTTAAAGCTTTAATTATAGCATTCCAGTTTTCACTCAAATTATGACATGCTTCCACTCGAGATGACCAGCAAGTCTCAGAAAGTCTTTTTATTACTTTTCTGCCTGGCTTCAAATTAGATAGTAAAATCTTCCACCAGTGAGTAGAGGCAGAAAAAAATGAATAAGGATGTTGGACAGTTGAGAAAAATGAACTTGCTTCTTGACAACTTTCTGCTGCACATACTCCAACCAGATTTAAAGAATGCGCAGAGCAAGGCACATACACAGCATAAGGATTTATATTCTTAATTCTTGCTTGCAACCCACTATATACACCGGAAATGTTAGTGGCATTATCGTACAACTGGCCACGACAGTTTGCGATATCTAATCCATAACAATTCAAAGTTGAAAGTACAGCATCAACTAACTGTTCTGATTTGTGGCCAGTATTTGGTAAAAAAACAAAGAAACCTCTCTACTGGTATGCCATCATCGTTTACATACCTCAGTATAAAAGCCAATTGATCAACATGAGATATGTTGGGAGTTGAATCAACGCTTACTGAGAAATATTTGGCATCTTTAATAATATTTGAGATCACATTTGAAGCCATCAGTGTTATAAATTAATTACATGCATAGGATCATAGAAGATTAGGGTTGGAAGTGACCTCAGAAGGTCATCTAGTCCAACCCCCCCGCTCAGAGTAGGACCAATCCTCAGATTTTTACCCAGTTCCCTAAATGGCCCCCTCAAGGACTGAACTCATAATGCTGGGTTTAGCAGGCCCATGCTCAAACCACTGAGCTATCCCTCCCCCAAAAAGGGGAAAGATAAAATATGTTACCTCAACCTTCATTTCCATAAAGTGCAATGTGACTTGCTAAAAATGGGTCGAATTCTGCGACAAGCTCAAGGGCCATCATGTAATTGCCATTATAAGGTGATCCAAATTTTTCCACCTTACCTCTAAATGCAAGTCCTCTGCTTGAAAGTTTCTTTACCACTGCTACAATCC
>NC_133792.1:665457-670093 GCF_003597395.2 Chelonoidis abingdonii
TAATAGCAGAGAAGTACAAACTAATAAAGTTTCAAGCTGATACCAAGCCTGGAGGGGCTGCAATGCTTTGGAGGATAGGAATTAAATTGATCTGGAAAATGGTCCGAAGTAAATAGGATGAAAGACAAATGCAAAAGTACTCCACTTTTAGGAGGAATGATCAGTGCGACACACACAAAATGGGAAATGACTGGCCTGGAAGGAGAACTGCAGAAAGGCTCTGGGGGTCATGTGGGACCAAGGCTAAGATAATGAACATAGTGATAATGCTGTTGCAATTACTGATTAAAATATTTGCTCCATTGTCTTTTCCAGGTAACAGATAGCTCTGTACCTGGAGAGACTGTGTGAACAGCACCTGAGGTGATGGTGTAAATTTGCAGATGAATTGAAGCTCAGCAGTTTGTCTTTGAATCTGGATCTGAAGTTTGTTTTGCTACAGGAATGTGCACTTAAAGGTCGCTATGGTGTGGCCAGGGAGGTTG
Organism: Chelonoidis abingdonii; assembly: GCF_003597395.2. Classification (NCBI taxonomy): domain Eukaryota; kingdom Metazoa; phylum Chordata; order Testudines; family Testudinidae; genus Chelonoidis; species Chelonoidis abingdonii. Next base: position 665,943 of record NC_133792.1, read on the forward strand.
AATGTGCTCTCCTACGGAGGTTATTGGTATATTGCCTATATCCTAATATCTGATTTGTTGTCCATTTATCCTTTTCCGTAGAGACACATCAAGCTCAGGGTTGAACAAAGACTGTGAATGGTTGCCAAGTACAGAACAGTTTCTTCCTCCCTTGGTTTTCACACCTCAACTGCTTAGGGGGCGGGGGGGGGGAACAGGGCCCTCATCCTCCTGATTGAACGTAACCTCGTTAATCTTCTAGCTTAGCTTGCTTGCTTAGCATATATATACCTGCTCCTTGGAAATTCCACTACATTCATCTGACGAAGTGGGTATTCACCCATGAAAGTTCATTGCTCCAACAACTCTGTTAGTCTATAAGGTGGCCACAGATCTCGCTGCTTTTACAGATTCAAGACTAATAACACGGTCTACCCCTCTGATACTTTCTACGCCATGGTAGGACTTTTGGCCAATTAACAATCTGGTAACTGATCACGAGAATACTGCGTGCTGCTGACCTCGAAGACCTGCTCTTAAAAAACTGTTCTGCGGTCCTGTGATTCCTCTGCCCAAACAAACAACCCATGAGTCGTCAAGCTTGATGGGACTCCTATCAGCCCTTCCCCACACCCTTCCGCATTTTTGTTGCACGCTTCTCAATGGACTTTTTGTAAGTTACCATGCTTTCAAGGGCATCCATTTAACCGACTGTAGTGGACTTCCTTTTGACAAGATGGCCATTTTATTCCCTGCCACACTGTACAACTTTGCCATGAAACCACACAAACTTTCACCTGGCATGTCTTTTGGTCACCATGGCATGCAGACATGCATCATTTTTGGATAGAGCCCACAATTCATTTTTCATTATTTTGGGTGGGAATTTCTTCACTTTCTAAGGTACAAAGCTCCCTAATCTTAACAGCCTACCATCACAGAACTGATGGTCATACTCACAAGAGGCAACATATCGGGGATCGGTGGGTGTGGTGGAGGGGAAGGGTCATTGCCCTTCTGACAACTGGCCCAGGAGGAGTAGAAGGGCAGGGCCTAGAGCCAGTAATGGTAAGGGCAGAAAACCTTCTTCCAGCCACAACTGGGACAACTGCCTAGTGCAGCACAGTGGCCTGGCCTAGGAAGAGCAACCTGGCTGCAGGAGCAGTAGGCTGCCTCGCCACCCAGGCTCAGCTTCTCTTGTAGGAGAGCACTTCAACCTCCCTGGCCACACCATAGCAGACCTTAAGGTGGCCATCCTGTAGCAAAAAAACTTCAGGACCAGACTTCAAAGACAAACTGCTGAGCTTCAATTCATCTGCAAATTTAACACCATCACCTCAGGGATGCTGTTCCCACAGTCTCTCCAGGTACAGAGCTATCTGTACCTGGAAAGACAATGGAGCAAATATTTAATCAGTAATTGCAACAGCATTACACTATTGATTCATATTTAGCTTGGTCCACTATGACCCCCAGAGCCCTTTCTGCAGTTCTCCTTCCTAGGCAGTCATTTCCCATTTTGTGTGTGTGCAACTGATCATTCCTTCCTAAGTGGAGTACTTTGCATTTGTCTTTCATCCTATTTACTTCGGACCATTTGTCCAGATCAATTTTAATCCTATCCTCCAAAGCACTTGCAACCCCTCCCAGCTTGGTATCAGCTGCAAACTTTATTAGTGTACTCTCTGCTATTATTTAAATCATTGACCAAGATATTGAACAGAACCAGACCCAGATCTGATCCCTGCAACACCTCACTTATGCCCTTCCAACATGACTGTGAACCACTGATAACTGCTCTGTGGGAACAGTTTTCCAACCAGTTATGCACCCACCTTATAGTAGCTCCATCTAACTTGTATTTCCTTAGTTTATGACAAAGTCATGCGAGATAGTATCAAAAGTTCTAGTAAAGTCAAAATATACCAGATCTACTGCTCCTCTCCCCCACCCACCATCCACAATGCCTGTCAAAAAGAGAGCTACTAAGTTTGTTCTTGACAAATCCATGCTGGCTGTTATTTTTCCACCTTCTAGGTGTTGCAAATTGACTGCTTAATTATTTGCTTCATTGTCTTTCCAGGTACAGAAGTTAAGATGACTGGTTCCTTGGCTTGTTCTTATTTCCCTTTTTATAGATGGGCACTATATTTGCCATTGTACCATATGTCATAATTTCTCTCAGCAGAAGTCAATAGAAGAAGGCAGAGGGATGAAGCAATTGGCGAGAGCCTATACATTGTGAGAGGATCACACCTATCAAAGTCTGAGGTGCTGGTCTCAACTATGAAGACCTCTGTAGGGTCTGGATGAGTCAAAATAGAGGTAGAAATAAATGCCCCTTCAAGAAGTCGAAAGACACCTATGTGTCAGAGGACCAGGTGAACTTAACCCCTTTCTTGAGGGGGGATGTTATGGGGCTAACAGGTCAGAGAATCCTTGGATAAATCACTGGTAAAAATGTGTGAATCCAGAAAAACTGCTGCACTCCGCATATATTGAAGACTGCCTTCTAGTTGGTAATAGCTGTAATCTTGCGTAGCTCCATGAGACGACATAACCAAAAAACTCCACAGTTTGTCAAATTCACATTTCTTGGGTTTCATGTGAAGTTGGATTTTGGTGAAGCCAATCAAGAATGGTGTGCTTGTGGTGGTCATGGAGTTACTGGTTTTCCTTCGGGAGGAGGGGAAAAAATATCTAAGACGATTATTAAGAATGGGTTGAAGATATCTCTGAAGACATTGTTCATGAAATGCTGGAGAGTAGTGGGGGTTTACAGTGATCAAATAACATGATCAAGTATTCAAAATGGCAGCATCTGGTTTGAAATTCTGTCTTCCACTTATCCCCTTGTCAGATTCTGACCAGGTTGTATGCTCCATGAAGATCTAGCTTCATGAAGACCGAAGCCAAAGAGAGGGCAGGGGAGGGATGATGGGACTGCCTACAATGGCATGCAGCTGATTGCTACCAGCAGTCACCAAAGATCCCCAACTGCTGGAGACAGGACACTAGATGGGGAGGGCTCTGAGTTGCTACAGATAATTCTTTCCCAGGTATCTGCCTGGTGTGTCTTGCCCACATGCTTTGAGTCTAACTGATCACCATATTTGGGGTCAGGAAGGAATTTTTCCCAGGTCAGATTGCCTGATACCCTGATGTGGGGCAGGGTGTTCACCTTCCTCTGCAGCATGGAGCACAGATCACTTGCAGGTTTAAATTAGTGTAAATGGTGGATTCTCTGTAACTTGCAGTCTTTAAACCAGTGGTCCCCAACATGGTGCCCATGGGCACAATGGCACTCGCCGGGGCATTTATGTGTGCCCGCTTAGTGCCCAGCAAGGGAGAGAAGATGCAGCCCCGAGTCTGCCAGGGACCGAGAACTCTGGGGCTGCAGGCTGTGGGCACCAGTGTTCTTGGTCCCTGGCAGGCACGGGGCTGTAGATTAAGCCAGAGAGAAGCCATGTCCCTGCGCCTGCTGGGGACAGAGAACTCCGCCAGGAGCCGGCCCTGGCCCAGAGCTCTGCTGCTGGAGAGCCAGAGCATCGTCCCCTAGAGCTGAGCGTGGGCTGCGGCGGCAAGAGGGGCTCCGGGAGTGTGTGAGCAGCTGGGTAGGGAGGGAAGTGGGGCCCAAGATGCAGGGAAGGAGGAGGGGTCCTGCTGCCGCCACCGCTACCGCCACTGCTGCTGCTTTGAGTCTCCCCAGGGCGGGGCGGCGTTTCCCCGCCCGAGTGGGCTGTGCAGGGTGCCGCTGGGCTGGGCAGGGGGTGCGGATCCTGGCTTGTGTGCTGATGGGGAGAGTGGCTGGGCAGCCCGAGCTGCCAGCAAGCTGCCCCCTTCTGTCCCCGGACCTAGCCCACTATGCACCTCCCCCGCCTTAGCCCTGCGCTGCTTGCCCCGGGTCCCCACAGCACCAGGGGCAGAGAGAGGCAGAGCCCGGCTCCGAGCGGGGCAGCGAGGGATACTGCACTGCCGCGGGATCTCTGTGGCTCGGGCACCTGGGGATCAGTGTCCATCCTCTCAGCTCTGCCTGCATGGGGCTGGGGAAGCAACTGTCAGTGCCTACCCCTCAGCCCTTGCACCTCCCATCCCGCTTGCAGCCTCTTCACTTGCACCTCCCCCCATCCTTCCTTTGCTGAACCCCTTCCCCTGTACTTTCCCTTCATCTG
>NC_133792.1:672003-680049 GCF_003597395.2 Chelonoidis abingdonii
GAAGCACTGGAATGGGTTCCCTAGGGAGGTGGTGGAATCTCCATCCATAGAGGTTTTTAAGGTCAGGCTTGACAAAGCCCTGGCTGGGATGATTTAGTTGGGGATTGGTCCTACGTTGAGCTAGGACTGCTTGGACTAGATGACCTCCTAAGGTCCCTTCCAAGCCTGATATTTTATAATTCTATGACCCTGACAGAGGGCATGGAGAGCAGCTTTTGTGGTACGATCTTGATTTGTCAAAGATGCCAACCATTGCCTGTACAAAGTTCTCAAAGTGTGCAAGGAGAGGTCTGGACTCCTCCAGGAGTTGGATGCCCACTTCAGGACCTCTCTGCTGAGCAGACTAATTACTAATCCCATTTGGGACCGATCCAAAAGGTATGACTGTGGTTGGTTAAGGAACCAATAAAACTTGGCATGATCCCTGTTGAACTCACTAGGTAGAGGCATCCTCGGCTTGCATAAAGTGGATGTGAGTGTTGAGGGGGAACAGAAGATGCAGCCTGGGGCTGGAGGATTGGATCTGGGTCCCATAGTGGAGTGACCTGAGCCTGTAGGACCCAACAATGTCTGAGAATATAGGTTGGGCTCCTGCTGGGGCTCTTCCAGAGGGGAGCCCCATGTGATAGGGTGAAGCCCCCCCTTATCTTCCAGTGGGCTGCTCAAATTGTCACATACTGACGTGTAAGCAGTGTGACCTACTAGTTGGAGCAAAACCAGAGGGCAGCACTGGAGGCATGGTCAGAAGGCAAATCAATGGTCAGTGGCACAGTGCCAAGGGTGAGGAGCCAGAACAGAACCAACAGGCAGATCTACAGCTGTGGCCAGAGGACAAGCCAATGGCTGGAGCCAAAGGTTAGGAATCAGGGGTTTGTATGTAGCTGGGGCTATAGCTGGAACCATAGGTACTGACTTTTCATTTTCCCCAGGGGTGCTCAACGCCTACTCTGCCCCAAGGCACCTCACCTCTTCCCTCTCCCAAGGCCTTGATACTAGCATGTACCCAGAATCATCTGCGACACTGTTTTTGCATTGGGATCTCAACCCAGAATTCCAATGGGTGGCGGAGACTGCAGGAACTGTGGGATAGCCACCCCCGGTGCAACACTCAGGAAATCGACGATAGTCTTGGTACCACCAATTTAATGCCCTTAGAGCATTTTGTGTGGGGACACACACACAATTGACTCTATAAAAACGATTTCTAAAAAAACAACTTCTGTAAATTCTATCTAATTTCATAGTGTAAACATAGCCTAGATGTGACAGGTTAGATCACAGAAACCCCCTTGGAGCTGCCACCTGATGTACCAGGACTACTTCTGCCCCTGCTTTCCCTGCCAAGCTCGGGACCCCAGCACCCTGTCTTGCTGAGCCAGACATGCCTATCTGCTCCAACACAGACCCAGGGCCTGAATTACTTGCCCCACAGCTGCAGGCTTAACCTGAAAGCAGCTAACAGAAGTGTTCTTGTCTTTAACACTCAGATGACTAACTCCCAGTGGGGTGTAAACCCAAATAAATCCGTTTTACCCTGTATAACGCTTATACAGGGTAAACTCATAAATTGTTCACCCTTTCTAACACTGATAGAGAGATATGCACACCTATTTGCCCCTCTACCCAGGTATTAACACATACTCTGGGTTAATTAATAAGTAAAAAGTGATTTTATTAAATACAGAATGTAGGATTTAAGTGGTTCCAAGTAGTAACAGACAGAACAAAGTGAATTACCCAGTAAAATAAAATAAAACACACACAAATCTAAACCTAATACAGGTAAAATCTCACCCTTAGAGATATTTCAATAAGTTTCTTTTCTCAGACTGGTCACCTTCCTAGTCTGGGCACAATCCTTTCCCCTGGTACAGCTCTTGTTCCACCTCAGGTGATAGCTAGGGGATTCCTCATGATGGCTGCCCCTTTGTTCTGTTCCACCTACTGATACATCTTTTGCATAAGGTGGGAACCCTTTGTTTCTCTGGGTTCCCACCCCTCCTCACTGGAAAAGCACCAGGTTAAAGATGGATTCCAGTTCAGGTGACATGATCACATGTCACTGTAAGACCCCAAGCCTTCATTCCTCCCAGCCTGACTCACAGGAAGTCTTGCCTGCAAACAAAGCCATTCACAGTCAATTGTTCTGGCTGATGGGAGCCATCAAGATTCCAAACCACCGTTAATTGCCCACCCTTTGCATAATTACAATAGGCCCTCAGAGTTATATTTCATATTTCTAGTTTTAGATATGAGAGTGATACATTTATAGAAATAGGATGAACACATTCAGTAGATTATAAGCTTTGTAATGATACCTTACAAGAGACCTTTTGCATGAAGCATATTCCAGTTACATTATATTGACTCATTAACATAATTTTATGAAATCATATAGACTGTAATGTCACACTAAGGACTGAACTGTTTTGCCCACTTCTTTCAATACCTGGCTTAGCAACACTCACTTTGGTTTTTTCCATACCCACACTATTGTGTGGATGAAATTCAGCAGGTTAGGACCATTTTTAAGCTTCCTTTTTCCTCTGAGAAGAGGGCTTCTTTTTAGCAGAGGTCCAGTTGTTGCCTTGCTCTGCCATTAGATCATAATTTTGGGTTTTTAGACCCATTGTCAGGCAGCTCTCTCCTTCAGCAGGTGGGTATATATCCCTATCCAAGCCATCTTCCTGCTGTAGTGGCTTCAGTCCACACAACTCCAGCTCTTTCTCCTTAGCCAAGTTGGACTTTGACCCTGGCTGGACCTTGATCAGATTTTGGAGCTTAGTCAGCTCCTTTTGCAGCAGTAAGCACTGTTGTTCCACTGCCTCCTTGGGGCAGGTCAACTCTTGCTCCTGTTTTACTGCTTGCTCTATGATCCTGTCCTGTGAAGCGCAGATTTTTTCCAGCTTCTGCTGATATTGAGCAACCTGTGTCCATAGGTCCAGGATTTCAGCCTGGTTCTGATCAGCCATAACAGCCTTTTTTTCTAGCTCACCTAAGGTGACCAGATGTCCCAATTTTATAGGGACAGCATTGATATTCAGGGTTTTTTCTTATATTAGCATCTATTACCCCCCATCCCCTGTCCTGATTTTTCACACTTGCTACCTGGTCACCCTAAGCTCACCCCAGTCCCTTGCAGTAGGGGTCTGCTGTGTAGCTGAGGGGCTACTGCCATTATTGCAACTTCTGTTGGGCATGGAATCTTAGTGTTTGTGCCACAGGATACCTGCTTCTTTATTAGACTGATATCTGCTCCTTTCAGGAGGTCTTTCTGGATGTCTAGCCCATCAGACAACCCATTAGTATCCACACAAGTCTCCTGGTACTCTCTTTCTGTGTTTACCATCTTATCATGGGTTTCCAGACATGCCTCAGTGCCTTGGACCTCCACATTTACAGAGATGAGGAATCACTTCTCTGGGCTTAATCTCTAGCTCCTTTCTCAGTGTGGTAAGCTGCTCCTCTAACGGAGTAGTTTTCAAACTTTTTTTGTGGAGACCCAGCTGAAGAAAATTGTTGATGCCAGTGACTCAACAGAGCTGGGGATGAGGGGTTTGGGGTGTGGGAGGGGCTCAGGGCTGGGGCAGAGGGTTGGGGGTGCAGGGATGAGGGCTGCAGGGTGGGGCCGGGAATGAGGGGTTCTGGGTATGGGAGGGGGCTCTGGGCTGGGAGTGCAGGTTCTGGGGTGGGGCGGGGATGAGGGGTTTGGGATGCAGGAGGGGGTTCCAGGTTTGGGCAGGGCTCAGGGCTGGGGGAGGGGATGGAGCCACAGCGTTGGGTTACCTCTGGCGGCTCGCAGTCAGTGGCACAGCAGGGGTGCTAAGGCAGGCTTCCTGCCTGTCCTGGCACCACAGACTGCACTGTGCCCCAGAAGCGGGTTGCAGCAGGTCTGGCTCTTAGGCAGAGGTGCACAAGTAGCTCCGTGCAGCTCTCGCCTGCAGGCACTGGGACAGGAACCAGCCAATGGGATTGCAGAGCCAGTGGCTTGGGGCTGAGGCAGCACATGGAGCCCTGTGGTCCACCCTGCCTAGGAGCCGGACCGGCTGCTGGCTGCTTCCTGGCCACAGTGCGATGTCAGAACAGTTAAGGAGTACCCTGCCTTAGCCAGGCAACACCACCGATGGAACTTTTAAACCAGAGCCACCGTAATCCAGTGCCTTATATTCCATGACCAAGTCCTGGGTTGTGACCCCCAGTTTGAAAACCACTGCTCTGAGGCCTGCCGGACCCTTTCTAGATCCAGCTTCTGTTGCTGGCTTTCTTTCAGCATTCTGCTCAAGGAGAGGGTTTTTCTCTGCTGCTCCTGTACCTCTATTTCTGTATGGGCCCACTAGTCTCTATAGAAGGCAGAGTATTCTCTCTCCTAAACAAGCAGATGCTCCAACTTCTTCTGTCTATCTTTTAGGTTGGAGACTTCTTCCTCCAGGTTTCAGTTCAGCTCACCTCCTTCACAGAGTTCCTGTCTATTGTCTCCTGCATACCCAGTGTCTTGCTCACTAGGCAGATGCGTTTTGCTTTCCTTGGACACCTCTTTACATTCAGCTGCCAGCACCAGCTTCACCTCCTCAAGGTCAGCTGTCTCCTGCTTGGTCTGTACCAGCTTCTTGGCCAGCTCTTTCACTGCTTGAAACCACCTCCATTCTATTCCCTGGATCTGGGTCTCATAAGCCTCAACCGGTTATTTAGTTTGTACCAGACAGCATACATCTGGTTCTGCAGGTTATAGGGGTGCCTGGTGCCCAACAAAGAGTCCTGGCTATCAATCATTCTCTGAATTCCCAGGCCTTGTGAAACAGGTTTCTCTCTGTCTCTGACACTTCCCATCAGGGACAGGACCGGCTCTCGGCACCAGCAAACCAAGCATGTGCTTGGGCGGCACAATTCCATGGGCGGCACCTTGGCCACCTTTTTTTTTTTTTTTTTGCGCTTCAGCAGTTGCACTCTGAGGTTTTTTTGTTTTTGCTTGAGGCAGCAAAACACCTAGAGCCAGCCCTGATCAGGGAACCCCACCGTCCCTCACAGCCTCTCACTGGGCTCTTCTCCACTGGAGTCATTTCAGGGCCCTGGTCCTGCGACACATTCCCCATGTTCTCTTCCTTCAGGACAGAGACCGTAGGCTGGGTCTTGCCTTCAGCAAAAGGGTTGTTCAAACCCCATGACTGTTTTCCCATTTCTGTCGTGTGGGCCTCAGTCCTGCTTTCTTATCCGACTCAGGTTTGCCAATTACAGGGAGGCCAGGGTCTCTGATAGTACCAGTACTGCTTTCCAGAGTTAGTTTTTTTTCAGGGCAATACCTTCTTATGTGGCCCATTTCCCCGCAACAGAAACAAATTGTCCCAGTCCCTAAACTGAGTCCCGATGGTTCTCTGTTCCACCGTCACTACAGCCTGGGTCTCAGCCATTTGTGGCCAGGTGTCTTGGTCAGTCTGACCTTCACCGGTCTCGGTGGTGCTCAAGGCAACTGGTCTGGCCTTACAACCATGGCTTGTATCAGGGTAAACCCATCTCACCTGCCCCATTTGCCACTCCACAGTGGGGTCTCCCAACTCTTTCCTCTGTGGTGGCTGGGCCTGGCTGGACACTGTCGCGGCTGCTGAGCTCCCTATCAAGTGTGAGACTGGTGATCCTCAAGTTACTGCTATTGAAGCCCCTCCAGGGTTTCGCCGTGGCCGTGCTGTTGCTGGCCAGTTTCTGGGGCTTAGCAGCTCCTGAAGCCTGCTGCTTTACAGCTCTTAGCCGCTTTTCCATGGTCCTCTTGTTTGCAGGGGTTGGTCCGAATAATCCCACTTCCAGTACTAGTGTAACGGGGTCACACTCACCTCTTGCAAGCGCCCCCTGGCTGAGTGTGTGTACCTGCACTTTCTCCCCATTTGTGGTGAGTCTTGGTTGATTCAACCCTCCAGCCAAGTCAGATACAGTCTGAAAGCTAAAAGCAACACAAACCCCTTTCAGGTACAAGTCCAACAGGGGCCTCTCAGTTTGTCCCTGCTCTGCACTACAGTAGTGCCCCAAGGCTCCTTCCCTGGAGGTAGTGTCTTTGCTCTCTCAGGGCCTTTCTGGCCCCTGCTCTTCAGCTGGGTCACTACAGTTCAGTTCCCTTCTGGGGTGCCTCAAAGTGCAGGCCACTTTCCCAGTGAGGGGGCAGACCCAGGCCCATCCTCTGCTCCAGGTCCCAGCCCAGGGACCCTGTAGGTAGCAGATATCCACAATGTTCTTTTAAATAAACTGCGTTGCTGCAATAATTCCCTAGGCCCCATGGCTCCCACACATTCTTCACCCTTACCTAGGGCCTTGTCCTTGTGCAGTCCCAGCAGCCAGCCTGGAGCATCATCCATTCTTCTCCAGCTCTAGTAAGGAACTGAAGTCACTGTGGCCCTGCAACTCTTCTTATACTGACCTGCTAGGCCCTGTTTGGCTGCTTCCCACAGAGCTGCTCTAGGCAGCTTCAAGGATCTCCCTACTGCCTTTTTCTGGGGCAGGGTGTAGGAGGGCCACAAGGCCAGTGCATCCCATCACAGGGCCTATTTAGGAGAATACAAACACTCACAAGGATTACCCCAGGAACTGTGGACAGTGGAAACCTCTCAGAGGTAGCATGTATCCAATGGAGACTGTTTCACCCATGTCACAGTAAAAAATCATCCCAACAAGCTGGAAGAAGATGTAAAAGTGGGAAGTGACATCATCACTTGGCCTCATTCCCCCCTACAAACAGCACCTGGAAACACCTTAGGAACAAAGACTGAATGGGGGAAGAAGTTCCCATGCAGGAAAAAATAAAGCCTGCCTATGTACAGAAGCTTGATGGACTGTTTGTACTATCTAAAAGGGCGAGACATTGCTTGATTCAAGTCCTATCTAGTTTATAAAAGTTAGATTGCATTTTTGCTTATTTCTTAGGTAATCTGTACTCTCACTATTTATACTAGCTTAAAATCTTTCTTTCTGTAGTTAATACATTTGTTTTATATTTTTTACCTAAAACAGGATATTTTGCTAGAAGAGCTTGGGAAATTTGCTTAGGAACAAAAACTGGTGGATTGTTCTCTCCACTTTGAGGCAGGGGTGGACTGAGGGCAAAACAGTACAATTCTGGGGTCCTTGGCTGTGGAGTTGGGGAGAAGAAGCCTTCACGTGACTGCAGCTGGGTTTGTCTTTGCCTGTGTCAAGGTTTGTGGGAGTGCAGGACAGGGAGTGGACTGCAGCTTGTCACAGCAGCACAGTGTTGAGACACAGCCCAGACTGGTGAGATAGAAGGCTCAGCGGTATCCCAGTTCCAGGTTGCACCCCGGGTGGGGGGAGAACCTATCATAGGTGGGTGCTGCCAAACAGCTGTGACTGGTAAGTGCTGAGCACTCACTATGTTTTTTTCAGAGGGTGCTTGAGTCCCAGAGTTGGTGCCTTAGCCTGGAGCAGAGCAGGCAAGGACTGGACATCTTGATTTTAGTAAGGCTTTTGATACTGTCTCACATGACCTTCTCATAAACAAACTAGGAAAATACAACCTAGATGGAACTACTATAAGGTAGGTACATAATTGGTTAGACAGCCATTCCCAGACAGTAGTTATCAGTGGTTCACAGTCAAGCTGGAAGGGCTTAACCAGTGGGGTCCCACAGGGATTAGTTCTGGGTCCAGTTCTGTTCAATATCTTCATCTGTGATTTAGGTAATGGCATAGAGAATACACTTAAAGTTTGCAGATGATACCAAGCTGGGAGCGGTTGCAAGCCCTTTGGAGGATAGGATTATAATTCAAAATGATCTGGACAAACTGGAGAAATGTTTTGAAGTAAATAGGATGAAATTCAATAAGGACAAATGCAAAGTACTCCACTTAGAAAGGAACAATCAGTTTCACACATACAAACTGGTGTCACCCTTCTGCCCCTCTGAGTTGGCATCAACGAGGGCCGAGTTCAGTATCCAGGGGTTCCGTTTCAATAACACAATGCAAAACCGGCTTGAGCCCCCACCCAGTGATCTGGGACATTTACATACCACCCCCACCCCCCCGGGCGCCTCTAGGAGGCAATACTTCCCC
>NC_133792.1:680149-687586 GCF_003597395.2 Chelonoidis abingdonii
GAGATGCTTGCTCATCCAGCTTAGTCTACAACCCCTGCCTATGATTTTTTTCTTCTTTCTTGGGATGCAGGCTTCTGATAGTTTCTGCAACTTTGACTTGAAGTAATTCCAGACCTCCTCAGCCTTTAGATCCACAAGTTCTTCCGTCCAATCCACTTCCCTAACTAATTTCCTTAATTCTTTAAAAAGTTAGACCTTTTGAAATCAAAAACCCTAGTCCCAGATCTATTTTTGTTTATCCTTCCATCTAGTTTGAACTGAATTAGCTCATGATCACTCGAACCAAGGTTGTCCCCTACAACCACTTCTTCTATGAGGTCCTCACTACTCACCAAAATCAAATCTAAAATGGCATCCCCTCTTGTTGGTTCTTCAACTACTTGGTGAAGAAATCCATCAGTTATCACAAGAATGAAGATAATACTATTTATCTATCTGACAAGGGCGACGGGAGTAAATATTTCTAAAGCTAATGTCCAAAATCCTTAGGCAGTGAGTCCTATTAAAATACAAAGTGTGTGTCACCAAGACTGGCGCTTACATGTACTGAACTACTGAGGACAAGGGATATTTTTCAGCATTCAGCAGCGTTAGTCACTCTTTTCAGTTCCTGTTTCTTTTTCTATTAAAAACACCTGGTCAGTTGAATCTTAACAATTGGAGATGGAGAAGCCCTTGGAGGGCACCTTGTCCTTCCCCCAGCCAGCCAATACAGATTTGTTAGACTACAATATATTCTTGACTACTTTGTCTGGTCTAGTTTTATAGATGGGGCTTTCACCTCTGTCATGTGGAAATTATCTCGGAGTCAAATGGATTATTAGGGACTGTTTCCTGAGATTCATCCTAGATTTACCTTTGCTCCTGGTTATATGCATCTAATACTACCTTAAACAATTTTTTCTCATTGTTCATACCCTTCATATACACACACAGTTGTCATATTCACACCTTAGTCATTGCTTAGCCAATTTATACAAAGGTAGCTCTTTTGATCTTTCCTTATTAATTGGTCCCTTTAGCCTCTTAACACATTTGCTTGCAATTTGAAGTCTGTTTTCTCTGTCTGTTTCAAATGTTATTTCAAGATGCTACTGCAGCCAACATTTTAATCAAGAAAACAAGTTTAGGGGATCTTTTTTTCTTTTTCAGGAGCACTCTGGCTTTATATTCTTTATTGAATGTAACATCAGCATCTTTGGTAGTCAACATTTTCCAACTGCATTTTACTGATTTTTGTGGAATAAAAGACAGACTTTTTGCTCTTGTGGTTTTGATTGTAGCATTGTGTCAGATTCATTCATTTTCATGATCTAATTGTGAATAAAATCTAAATGATGATGTGTTCCAGATAAGTTTGGGTGTTTTTTAGTATTTTGATTGACCCCTGGAAGAAGAAGTCAAGCACTGAGCCTTGGAAGAGCACCACTTACTTGCTGAAATTAAGGAGGTCAAGTGTATCTGCTCAGTTGCTTGTCTAACTGCATTAGTGCCCCACAATACATCTTTGTGTGTATTTGTATTTATTCCCAACTGCTGCCCGTCCCACTAAATAAAGCAGCTGCTAGGGATGACTGGAGTGACTCAGGCTGACACTATATTGTAATGCTTCAGTGTTCTTAGTCTGATATAAATCATCATTAATTGTGTTTGTCTCGGCCTCTGCAGTAACAACTGTGACAAAGCTCCAAGGCTCTACTGGTGGGTCCTGCACTTCCTGGCAGATTCAGTGGCCTCAGAAGCTCACTGAGGCCCTCAGTATGACCTCCCTTTCCCAGTAAGGCAGCAAAGGTTACAGCTTATTGAGCTATTTTCATCACAGGCCGATATGGGAGGTGGGAAGGTGGAATGCCCACAGTCTCTGTTGCTTCTTAGAGCTCCATAGGCACCATTTTGTCTCCTGCCTGGACCAAAGTCTGTTTCCCCTCTCAAAGGGGTCTCTGTAGATCATGTGGTGAGGAAGGGGGGAACTCAGGCCCACCCTCTACTCTGGGTTCCAGCCCAGGGACCCTAATGATAGCAGCTGTTAGTGGCTTCCCTCCACCACTGGTGCTGCTTTGATTCCCTGGGCCACTTCCCCATGGTCCCCTTTTCCAAGCTTCACCCTTACCTCAGGGTTCAGTACTGCTTCCTCTCCTCCAGCTCCTTTCACCTGGGCTCCTCTTGAGAGAGCTGGAAGGAGAGCTTTTAAAGCAGTATAAGTGGGACCGTAATTGGTCCCAGCTGTCTCCATTAGCCTAACAGCCTTAACTGACCCTTTGTCAGTCAATTGAGGTCAGGTGCTGGCATTAGCCTAACGACTTTAACTGGTTAAATTGGCCTCAGGTGTCCTTGCCTGCCTGGAGTAGCCCTTGTTTGGCTTATCCAGGGAACAGGACCTGCTCTTCTGAGGCTGAATATCCCGCCTCCAGTGCCCTCTTACGACCTTAAGCCTGAGTCTTGTCGCCACTTACAATGCCACGTTGGCAGTGCTCTTTGCTTCTGATCCAGAAGGGGTATTGGCCATTTACTAGCCTGGGAGCAGAATTGGGCAAATGTTCCATGATCCCACAGCAACAGGATCTAGGTGCAAACTTTAAACCATCACAAATTCTGTAACATACTATGGGCACCTAGCCCTTTACAATTGTCACTCTGCCCTGCAGCCCATCACCGACAGAGCCTCACATCCACTAACAAGTAAGGACTCGCTGCTCCAAAAACCTGGAGCATTTTAACTTGACCCTAAAAGGAAATCTTCATTAGGCATTGGCATTTTGGTGCACACCTGTACCTCAGATGCATTTGTACCGCCCAGATTCATCATCTCATCATATGGTTGTGATATTTCAATACAAACATCAGCCATTTAAGATACATATAAGCCGTGAACCCGTGATTCTGCTGAAACCTGTGATTCTGCCAAATATATATATATCCAGTAATATGCCATTACAGTTATTGAGACTGTGCTGTATGGTTGTTACTGACATGTGCTGTACGTTTGCTGGTGGCATATTCAAAGATCTCTGCCATATGGGGGTTGACACCACCATTAATCAACTGTGTGACTCAACTAATGCAGCACACATAGAATCATAGATTCATAGACTCTAGGACTGGAAGGGACCCTTGCGAGGTCATCGAGTCCGGCCCCTGCCTATGGCAGGACCAAAATACTGCTAGACCATCCTGAATAGACCATTTATCTAACCTACTCTTAAATATCTCCCAGAAGGAGATTCCACACTCCTAGGCAAGTTTATTCCACCAGTGTTTAACTACCTGACAGTTAGGACTTTCCTAATGTCAACTAAATCTCCCTTGCTGCAGGTTTTAGCACTATGCTTCTTGTTCTAGCATTAGATGCAAGGTGAACAAGTTTTCTCCCGCCCTCCTGATGACACCTTTTAGATACTGAAAACTGTTATCATGGCCCCTCTCAGTCTTCTCTTCCAAACTAAATAAACCATTCTTTCCGCCTTCCTTCAGAGGTCATGTTTTCAAGACCTTGAAGTCATTCTTGTTGTCTCTTCTCTGGACCCTCTCCAATTCTTCCCTCTTTCTTGAAAGGCGTGCCCACAGAACTGACACAAGAGCCAGTTGGAGGCTAACCAAGCTGCTGGTAGACGCGTGAAGAATGACTTCTCGTGTCTTGTTTACAATCACACCTATTAAATTGCAGCCCAGAATCACGTTTCTTTTTTTGCAATAGTATCACACTGTTGACTGAATTAGCTTGTGGTCACTATGACCCTAGATCTCTTTCTGGGCATACTCCTTCTAGACAGTCTCTTCCATTCCGTATGTGTGAAACTGATTGTTCTTCCGAAGTGGAGCAATAATGGATTTGGGGCTGCTTGTTCACTGTGATCAGCAAAGCTCACAGACATCCTGCTAGTGTTGCCACGCATATGGGCCAAGGGAATGAACAAAGGAACTGTTGCAGCATGCCTGGACCTTTCTCCTCCCCACGATATGCCAGAAACAACAGCGAACCCGAGAAGATGAAGATTATCAAGAGGAGACTAGTTCAGGCTTCAGGGGAAAGTCTGTGCCATTAAGCACTGGAAACAATCTAGCAGGGTGAGAATCATCTGTTGATCTAACATAGTCTAAGGTACTAAGGTTAAAATTAGATTGTCGCTTATTTTTATTTCTTTGGTAATCATCTTGTTCCTTTTATAACTCCCACTTATAATCACTTAAAATCTCTCTCTCTGTAGTAATATTGTTTTATATTTACAAAACAGTATATTTTGCTGAATTGCTTTGGGAAACTTTGCTAGTGTACAAAAGCTGGTGCTTGTCCTCTCCACACTCAAGGGAGAGGCAGACTGGTAAGTAACTACACTGGTCAGTGCTTTCTGACCCAGGGCCAGACTGTTACAGCTCTGGGTCCTAGCCTGAGAGGTGGGGGGGGCGGGGACTAAGCTGATGCCTTTCTCACGTGATCTCCTGAGAGGCTTGGTGCCTTCAGGCAATCTGGCTAGTGCTGGGGCTTCACCTGCCTGTTGTTGCTGATGTGTAATAAGCTCCCGAGAATGGATTGCTGCTTGTCACTAAGCAGCATTGTGAGAGATAGCCCACATGGCTGGAGAGTTAAAGGGGCCACAGCGGTACCATTCCGGTTGCATCCAGGGAATCCTTGTAGAACTGACGATGAAATTTGTTTTAATTGTTCACTTTATCATATAACTTCTGTTTACTGTTGCCATCCACTACATTGTCTATTATTGTAACTTCTGTTCACTGTTTGCATATTGTAAATTTAACCCCATGTTAAACAACGCTCACATCATTTCTAAAAGCGTCTTCCAACCTTCATTTTTTTGCAAATCCTCTGTACTCTATTAGTTTAGTTTAGCTGTGTTGACTGACAGTATGGATGGATGATGGATCACACCTCCAGCCCCAGCCTGTCGATGAAATAGAGTCAAACCCCACGGCTGAAGATGGCAGACAGGAGCCCTCACAGTTAAGCAGAGTCCACCCTAAAAAGAAAAGGTGGCAATGAAGGAAGAAGCAAAGCCAGGTCTGACGGCGAATCACCCTGCAATTGACGGTGATCAATCCCAACCCAGAAGCGGGACACAGGCAAGACTATAGATCTCTGGATTCAAACTGAAGCCTGCAAAAAGGATGGGTGAGATGGGAGACTTTGGAGGGTAACATTCTGCTGCCAACATGGAAGGGCATCGGTGCAGGCCCAACAGAGACCCAGGTCGTCCTTGCTCCCGGCTTTCCTGGCCAGTTAGCCACCACAAGCTACACACCCAAGCTGCAAAATCAAGCCACGAACTCAGGCTATGTCCAGGACTGGTAACTATGCAGCAGCTGCAGAACATCTGATGGATGTGTGTGTGTGTGTGTATAGGTATTAGGTATAATGTGTGTGTATCAGGATTAATATATTAGTTATTGGTCATAAATCAAATTGTTATCGTAATAAATGTGGCATCCTTGTCTTGCTCCCTGAAAAGATCCTGTGTAGTTTTGTCTGTACGACATCCTGTTACACCATATAGGACAAATGACACACAGCTGAGTAGTTGCTAATATCTGCACCCTACAGCCCACTTAGGCCTGGTCTACACTAGCCTGTTATTTCGGAATTAAGTTATTTTGAAAAAAAAAAGATTCCGTTCACATGACCAAATGGGTTTTTTCCATTTAAAGGGCTCTTTAATTCGATTTCTGTACTCCATCTTGGCAAGTGGAGTAGCGCTTAAATCGAGATCACAATCCCAGGTTAAAGGTATTGTGGATGCAAATCGACGTTATTGGCCTCCGGGAGCTATCCCAGGATGCTCCCTTGTGACCGCTCTGGTTAACACTCTCAACTCCAATGCACTAGTCAGGTGGGCAGGAAAAGCCCCGGTAACTTTTGAATTTAATTTCCTGTTTGGTCACCAGCAGCACAGGTGACCAGAAGCACAGTCCACCATCACAAGCGACCACGCAGAGTCCACCATCACAGGAGATCACACAGTCCTGGATTCGCAGAGAAGCCCCAGCATGGTCCAAACGGGAGATACTGGATCTCATCACACGCTGGGGAGATGAGTATGTTATGGCAGAACTACATTCCGAAAAAAGGAACGCAAATACCTATGCCAAAGTCTCCAGGGCCATGATGGAAAGAGGCTACTCCAGGGACACAGAGCAGTGTCGTACAAAAATCAAGTTGCTCAGGAAAGCGTACCAAAAAGCCAGGGAGGCAAACGGGCACTCTGGGTCACAGCGCCATACATTCTGTTTTTACCGTGAGCTCCATGCAGTTATGGGGGGTGATGCCACCACTACCTCACCAGTGTCTGTGGACACCTGCAAGGGGGGAGTTGCATGGAGTGAGGAGGAAGAGACATTGGAGNCTAGATCTCTTTCTGCCATACTCCTTCCTAGACAGTCTCTTCCCATTCCGTATGTGTGAAACTGATTGTTCCTTCCGAAGTGGAGCACATAATGGGATTTGGGGGCTGCTTGTTCACTGTGACTCAGCAAAGCTCAACAAGACATGCCTGGGCTAGTGTCTGCCAGGCATATGGGCCCAGGGTATGAAATAAGGAACTGTTGCAGCATGATGGGACCTTTCTCCTCCCCCACATATGCCAGAAACAAACAGGACGCCGAGAAGATGAAGATTATCAGAGGAGACTAGTTCAGGCTTCAGGGGGAAAGTCTGTGCATTAAGCACTGAAACATCTAGCAGGGTGAGAACATTGCTTGATCTAAACATAGTCTAGTGTGATAAGGTTTAAAATTTAGATTGTGCGCTTATTTTTATTTTCTTTGGTAATCATCTCTGTCCTTTTATACCTCCCACTTATAATCACTTAAAATCTCTCTCTCTGTAGGTAATAATCTGTTTTATATTTTACCTAAAACAGTATATTTTGCTTGAATTGCTTGGGAAACCTTTGCTTAGTGTACAAAAGCTGGTGCATGTCCTCTCCACATCAAGGGAGAGGCAGACTGGGTAATTAACTTACACTGGTCAGGCTTCTGACCAGGGCAGGACTGTACAGCTCTGGGGTCCTAGCCTGAGGAGGTGGGGGGGGGGGGACTAGCTGATGCCTTTCTCCACGTGATTCCTGAGAGGCTTTGGGTGCCTTCAGGCAATCTGGCTAGTGTGGGGCTTCACCTGCTGTTGTGCTGAGTGATAATAGCTCCCAGAGGGATTTGCTGCTTGTCACTAGCAAAGCATTGTGAGAGATAGCCCAGGCTGGAGAGTTAAAGGGGCACAGCGGTACCCCAGTTCCAGGTTGCATCCCAGGGATCCTTGTAGAACTGACGAATGAAATTTGTTTTTAATTGTTCACTTTATCAATATAACTTCTGTTTACTGTTTGCCATCCACTACACTTGTCTATATTGTAACTTCTGTTCACTGTTTGCCNGGTTTCTTCTTCCAGAGACCTCTAATCAGGAACAGGACTGTAATACAAATAGTTACAT
>NC_133792.1:687686-694937 GCF_003597395.2 Chelonoidis abingdonii
AAAGAGAGAGATGATGCATCCATACGATCAGTGCCCAGAAAGAAGTCTGGGTGACAGAGAGAGGGGGAAGGGAAGTGGGTTATTGTCCCTTGCCGTAAGACGTCAGAGATCGGATCTTCGGGGTCCCTCACAGGGAAAGTTTGGGGACCAAGCGAAGGCAAGGCAGCTGTACTTCATTCCTGTCGGTGGCAGTGAGAGAGATCACAAGCTGTAATTAAGGCTTGGAGGTTCATGCCTAAGGCAAACCACATTGAGCGCTAAGGTCCATGATTGGGAAAGAATCTATGAAGGGGCGTGATGGGGGGTGGTTGTTGTGTGCAGGTGATATCCCGAGAGGCCAAAGGCCACCCCTTTAATTATGGCCAACCCAACAGGCATTGCTGCTGGTGGGAAGGGGCCCAGCATTTGAAAGCATTTAGAAATGATATGTAAAAGAACAAAGATCTGTGGCACCTTATAGACTAACAGACAGTTGGAGCAGCGAGCTTTCCCGTGGTGAATACCTACTTCGTCAGATGCAATAGGAGGAAATTGCAGGGGCAGGTAATATATAGAGCAAGCAAAGTGAGAATAATGAGGATAGTTCAATCAGGAGGGATGAGGCCCGTCAAAGCAGTCAAGGGTGAAAAACTAAGGGAGGAAGATAACTGGTGGTAACTTGGCAAGCCAATCACAGTCTTTGTTTAAATCCTGAAGCTGATGTAGTCAAATTTGCAGATAAAACTGAAGCTCAGCAGTTCTCTTTGAAGTCTGGTCCTGAAGTTGTTCAACTGCAGGATGGCCACCTAAGGCTGCTATAGTGTGGCCAGGGAGGTTGAAAGTGTCTCCTACTAGGTTTTTGTAATGCCATTCCTGATATCCTGATTTGTGTCCATATTAATCCTTTCGTAGAGAACTGTCCAGTTGTGGGCCGTGTAATACATATGCAGTAGTGGGCATTGCTGGCATAACGATGGTGTATATTACATTGGTGGAACGTGCAGGTAATGGAACCGGTGATTGGTGTGGCTGATCTGGTTAGGGTCCTTGATGGTGTCCTGGTGTAAGAGTATGTGGGGCAGCAAATTGTCATCGAAGGTGGTGCAATGGGAACTGTGTTCCTGACTAGAGGTTACTATGTGCAGTGTGCAGTAGCTGGTGAGAATATGTTTCAGTTGGCAGGTTGTCTGTGGGTGAAGGGACTGGCCTCGCCACCCCAAGAAATGTGAAAGTGTGGGATCATTCTCATCAAGGATGGGCTGTAGATCCCTGATGATTGCGTTGGACGGGTTTTAGCTGGGACTGTATGTGATGGCCAGTGAGTCCGTTGGTTTCTTTACTTGGGTTGTCCTGACAGAGGAGGCTTCTGGGTACACGTCGCTCTGTTGATCTCTGTTCCTTATTTCTCTGTGCAATTAGTATTGGTAGTTTGAATATGCTTCGTGGAGAATTTGTAGGTGTTGCGGTCATCTGTCTGATGGGGTTAGAGCAGATGCGATTGTACCCAGTGTTGGCGTAGACAAATGGATCGTGTGATGTGCCCGGGAGGAAGCTGGAGGCATTAAGGTAGGCATAGCGTCGGGTAGGTTTTGGTATATGGGGTGGTGTTGAATGTGACCATCACTTATTTGCCCGTGGTGGTCTAGGAAAATGGACCTCCTCAATGTAAATGGTCCAGGCTGAGGTTGGATGGTGGGGTGGAAGCTGTTGAATTGTGGTGGAATTTTTTTCCTAAGAAGCTTCTTCCCAATGGGTCCAGAGTGATGAAAAGATGTCACCAGGTAACGTAGGTAGAGAAGCGGGCGTGAGTGGAAGAGAGCTGAGTGAAGTTGTGTGTGAGGATAAAGGCACAGAGCTCAGCAGCCAAGTTGGTTGCTGTACATCATCACCGATACTATTCCTGACAGCTTGTTATTCCATCTGTCGTGTGGGTTATGTTTGCGTAGAGAGCCTCTACATCCATGGTGGCTAGGAGTGTGTTTCTGGGAGGTGAACAATGCGTGTAGTTTTCCTCAGGAAATTCAGTGGTTCGTCACGGAGATAGCTGGATGCTGGTGGCATAAGGTCTGAGTAAGAGTCCACATATCCAGACAGTCCTTAGTGAGAGTGCCAATGCCCCAAGGATGATGGGTGTCCACACAGGATCCTGGTTTGGTGGACTTGGGTAATAGGTAGAAATAACCGGTCGGGCCTCTAAGGGTATGGTTGTTGGTTCCGGGTTAGTGTATGGGAGTGTCTGAGTAGATAGTGCAGTTTCCTTAGTGTATTCCTCAGTGGGATCTGAGGAAGTGGTCGTAGAATTTGGGTAATTGGAGAGGTGTCTTGGCGCCCCTTTGGTAGTCAGACCTGTTCATGATGACAACACACCTCCTTTAATTCACCCGTCTTGAAATGATAATGTCAGGTGTTTCTGAGGCGGTGGAGGGCATTGCGTTCTTGTGCCGAGCTTAGGTTATGAGCAAAGCAAGGTTCTTTCCACAATTCTGCCTGGCACATCGGCGGAGCATTCAGTGTATAGGCCAGACTGTCAGTGTCGACCCTTCAGGAGGATCCATGTTGGAGTTCTCCTTGTGCTGTGTGGGAGGGTACCTGTGTATCAAGTGCGCTGTTCAGATGTTGTCCTTGAAGATCTTTGAGTCGGAAACGGCGAATAGGCCTTCTAGATCGCCGCAAGAACGTTATCAAATGTTGGTGGGGGCGGCAGGGGCAGAAATAGAGAGTCCCTAGAGATAGGACATAGACTCTTCTCGGGCTGAAGTGTGTAGTTGGATAGATTGAGCGATATTGCGGTGGGTAGGGGGTACACGCTGTGGCCCATGTGCCAGGTAAGGAGTTTAGATCAGCTTACAATCCTTTTCTCTTTGTAGAGAGGTGAAGTGAGGCTGTAGATCTCCTGTCTTTATTAGTGAAGTCCGGTTGAATGGAAGTTTGGTTATTAATGAGAGTCCCAGGGGTTGGAGAGCTCATTGTTGATGTTTTCCTGTTGCTGTATAGGATGCTGATCAGATGGTATTCCTCAGTTCTTGATAGAGGATGGCATACATCCTTCACTGTGGTCGTGTAGTATTAGAAGCAAGGGATTTTTTACTTTAGTCCATTTGTACCCGCACGAGGGAGAATGAAGGAAAAGATCAACAGAGCCAGCGTTGTACCCAGAAACCTCCTACTGCAAGACAAACCCCAAAGAAAAGGAAACCACAGACTCGACTGGCCATCACATACAGTCTCCCAGCTAAAACCCTCAAAGCATCATCAGGGAATCTACAACCCATCCGGAGAATGAATCCCACAACTTTCACAGGCCTGGTGGCAGGTCCATGTCCTCCCAACAGACAACAGCAACCTGAAACATATTCTCACCAAGTAACGGCACAGCGCACCAAGAGATAAACGATCAGCTCAGGAACCCAAATCCCATGCAACAAACCTCGAGCCAACCCTCTGCCCACCATACTCTACACCAGCGACATCACGAACAGGACCAACAGATTCAGCCAACACCATCAACAGGTTTCATTTCACCTGCAACGTCTACCAATGTAATATACTACACCGCATAGCCAGAATGAGCCTCTGCTATGTACACTCGGCCAAACTGGATCAGCTCCTCCTACGGAAAAGGATAAAATAGGACACAAAATCAGATATTAGGAATGCAAATACCAACCTGTAGGAGAACAACTTCAACCTCCCGCCTACACTATAGCAGACCTTAAGTCGGCCATCCCTGCACAAAAAACCTTCAGACCAGACTCAAAGAGAAATGCTGCTGAGCTTCAGTTTATGCTGCAAATTTGGACACCAACACCAGGATTAAAAAACAAAGACTGTGAAGGCTTGCCAAGTATAAAAACAAGTTTCTCCTCCCTTGGGTTTTCAACACCTTAATTGCTAGAACAGGGCCTCATCCTCCCTGAGTTTGAATTGCATCACCATTAACTCTAGCTTGCTTCCATAATAGACCTGCCCCTGGCAAAGTTCCACGACATGCTTTGACGAAGTAAGTATTCACCGACGAAAGCTCAGGCTCCAAAATGTCTGTTATGTCTATAAGGTGCCACAGGATTCTTGCTACTTACCAGATCCAACTAACATGGCCACCGTCCCTCGATACCTAGAAATGAGTGGCCTGGGAGCATTCATGCAATTTAGCTGGGGTGGGGCTCCACATGCAGGGACTGAGTGATAACAGTGCCTGGAGGGTTGCCTCTTGTCACGGCAATAGATTTGTGTGAGACACTCCCAAAGCGTGGAAGAGTTAAGGGGACAGAAACATCCCAAGTTTCCAGGTGACCCAGGGGACCCTTGGAACTGCCACGATTGCGTGAGACTTCTTCCAAGCCCAAGTTTCCCTGCCAGCTTGGGATTCATAACCTGCTGGATTGAGCCAGAAACGCTTGCCTGCCTGTAAACCCGTCCAAGTCTGAACCACGTCCCCCACAAGCGCAGACTTAACTGAAAAATCACGTCTAAGAAGTGCTGCCTGTCTCTAGTACGACAGACACCCAGCTCCCAATGGGGTTCAAACCCAAATAAATCTGTTTTACCCTGTATAAAGCTTATGCAGGTAAAAATATGTTCGCCCCTCTAAACACTGATAGAGGAGAGATGCACAGCATGTTTGCTCCCCCAGGAAAATTACTTGCTCTGGGTTAATTAAAAATAAAAAATGATTTTATTAAATATAAGAAAGTAGTATTTCATAGAAATTATTAGGGTGGAAAGAGACCTCAGGAGGTCATCTAGTCCAATCCCAGGCTCAAACCAGGGACCAAAAAGCCAACTAAATCATCCAAGCACAGGGCTTTGGTCAAGCTGGGCCATTAAAAAACCTCTAAGGAAGGAGATTCACCACTTCCCCTAGATAACACATTCCCAATGCTATCACCACCCTCTAGTAGAAATATGTGTTCCTAATATCTACAGCCTAGATCTCTCCCCACGCAACTGAGACCATTACTCTTTTCTGTCATCTTGCCACCACTGAGAACAGCGCTAAAGCTTCATCCTCTGGAAACCACCCCTTAGGTAGTTAAAAGCTGCTATCAAAAAATTCCCCATCACTCTCTCTTCTGCAACAAATAACCCAGTTCCCTCAGCCTCTCCTAATCCATGTGACCAGCCACGCCCCCAACACTTTCAATTGTTTCATTGTCCTCCGCTGGACTTTCTCCAATTTGTCCACATCCTTTCTGTAGTGAGGGGACCAAAACTGGACACAAACTCCAAGCGTGGCCTCACCAGTGTCAAATAGAGGGGAATAATCACTTCTTTGATAGACTAGCCTCTTCCTAGTCTGGGTCCAGCAATCACTCACACCCCTGTAGTTACTGTCCTTTGTTCCAGTTTCTTTCGGGCATCTCTTTGGGGTGGAGAGGCTACCTTTTGAGCCAGCTGAAGACAAAATGGAGGGGTTTCCAGGGGCTTAAATAGACTTTCTCTTGTGGGTGGAAACCCTTTTTCCTCTTCTATGCAGAATCCAGCTACAAGATGGAGTTTTGGAGTCACACAGGCAAGTCACATGTCCATGCATGACTCAGTCCTCTACAGGACGTTCCCAGGAAAGCTCAGATGTGGACTGGCATCTATCAAGGTCCATTGTTCGCCTGGTGCTCCCAATTACTTGAATAACCTCTTCACACTACGTTGACCAAATCTGCCTTAGGTGCTTCCTACAGCAAACACTTTAAATATAAGCATAGAGCCAATGCTCATAACTTCAGATATAAAACAGATAGATGCATACAAATAGGATGAATACATTCAGTAGAACATAACCTTTGCAAAGAAATGTTACATGGCATATGTAGCATAAAATATATTCCAGTTATGTCATACTTACATTCATAAGCATATTTTTATAAAGGATTATGGGGTGCAATATCACACAGTCACGGTACTGTCCACAGACTATGTAAGTGCATTCTCTATGCCATTATCCAAATCGCTTATGAAGATATTGAATAGAACCAAAGCTAGGACAGATCCCTACAGGATCCCATTCAATACGTCCTTCAAGCTCAATTGTGAGCCATTGATAACTACTCTGAGTACAGTTTTCCAACCAGTTGTGCACCCATGTTATGGTAGGTTTGTCTAGACAGTATTTTCCTAGTTTGCTGATGAGACAGTCATGTGAGACAGTAGGCAAGGGCAGACAGGGCAGCACAGTCCCTATTTTCTAAATGCAACAATCCCTTCACCTGGGGAAACACATCCAGCACTGACTGCAGGAAGGTCTTTCTCAGATTCAACTGTCCACCTTCAGGGGGCAGGGCTGGTACATGAGGGCTGTGGCCAGGGGGATCATGGTAGTGTAGAGGAACCCATGGGAACAAGGGTAGTGTGGGGGCCCCATGGGAATGGGGCTGGGCTGATGCATGAGGGCTGCAGGCCAGGGGAACCCATGGGGATAGGGATGGCATATGAGGGCTGCAGGCAAGGGGTAGGGCAGGGGAACCCATGGGGATGGAGCTGGTGCACGAAGGCTGCAGGGCAGAGAAACCCATGGGGATGGGGATGGCATATGAGGGCTGCAGGCCAGGGATAGGGCAGGGGAACCCATGGGGATGGAGCTGGTGCATGAGGGCTGCAGGCCAGGGGTAGGGCAGGGGAACCTATGGGGATGGGGATGGTGCATGGGGGCTGCAGGCCAGGGGAACCCATGGGGATGGTGCACGGGGGCTGCAGGCCAGGGGAACCCATGGGGATGGTGCACGGGGGCTGCAGGCCAGGAGAAGCCACGGGGATGGTGCACGGGGGCTGCAGGCCAGGAGAAGCCATGGGGATGGTGCACGGGGGCTGCAGGCCAGGGAAAGCCATGGGGATGGTGCACGGGGGCTGCAGGCCAGGGGAACCCCTGGGGATGGTGCACGGGGGCTGCAGGCCAGGGGAAGCCATGGGGATGGGATGGTGCACGGGGGCTGCAGGCCAGGGGAAGCCATGGGGATGGGGATGGTGCATGGGGGCTGCAGGCCAGGGGAAGCCATGGGGATGGCGCACGGGGGCTGCACGCCAGGGGAAGCCATGGGGATGGGGATGGTGCATGGGGGCTGCACGCCAGGGGAAGCCATGGGGATGGGGATGGTGCATGGAGGCTGCAGGCCAGGGCAAGCCATGGGGATGGGGATGGTCCATGGGGCCTGCAGCCCGGGGAACCCCTGGGGATGGTGCATGGGGGCTGCAGGCCAGGGGAACGCATGGGGATGGGGATGGTGCATGGGGGCTGCAGGCCAGGGGAAGCCATGGGGATGGTGCACACGGGCTGCAGGC
>NC_133792.1:696873-713220 GCF_003597395.2 Chelonoidis abingdonii
GGGGGCAGGGCTGCGCGCCGAGCCGGGCCCGTTCGCTCTCCAGGCGCTGCGCGCCGAGGCGGGCGGGCGGGAGCTGGGGCTCCAGCCTTGGGTGCTGAAAAGTCTTTGTCCGGATAAGAAATGCACTAAGGGCATTGGTGGCGCCAGCCGGGGGTCAGGTCTTGGCCTTTGTTGTCCATCTGAGATGGCCTGCAAGGCTGCCGCAGATCTTCGGACGTGTCCATGGGATCTTGATCCAGCTTCTGATGTCTGTTTCACACAGGCACCTGAGCGGTACCAATATTTAATCTGCAGCGGATATAGACTGGTAGTGACTTTGTCAGAGCTACAGTGAATTCAGTAAACTTGTTCAGGTTTTTAGTCGTGCTCTTCCTAAAAGGAAACTCAATTCCTAATTCAGCGTATGACCATTCCGTGTACAGCGAGCTGTGTAGAAAATTGAGATGCATCTTTGGCATGGTACATGATGGTGATGCAGTACCGCGTTCTGCTTAGTTAAGTATGTTACTAAACGGGCCAATGTATTTTTTGTATTTGTTTTAGGGTTCACCCAGATTTTCGGAAAAGATGTGGGTGGTAGCCATTAAGTGGTCTCAAATTTGTTCTTCTATTTGTCTCAGTTAGTGTTGGGGTAATGGAGATTTGAAAGGAACAGGTGTAGGTAGAGAATACATGGAATAACTGTTCTTCTAGAATATTTTAGCAGCAAATTGAATAAGCATAGAAACAGTGAAGAAGAGCTCTGTGGAGCTCAAAAGCTTCACTCTTTCACCAGGAGAAGTTTGTCCAATTAAAGATATTATCTCACCCACCTTGTGTGTCTCATAGAAACAGCGAGGCATTTTCCTTCACTAAACTGTTGGTGTGCTTTGGAATGTAGACCTGCTGTGAAGGTTCTTAGTTCTACAGGGTTGAACAGATTTTGTCTAGGTTAGGTAGTGGGTAAATAACTTCATGCCTCACTAATATTTTAATAACTTCTACAATTCTAGTGGATTCTCTGTTAAGCCTAGGGTCTGGGTGCTTTGCCATCCCACTTCACATGGCAAGTCATGGCTGTGTAAGGCAGTGGTTCTTGACCAGGATTCTGAAATCCCCTGGGGGGCTGCAAGCAGGTTTCAAGGGGTCTGTCAAAGTAAACCAGAGAGCAGAGCCGGTGTTAGACTCACTGGGGCTCAGGGCAGAAAGCCAAAGCTGCACAGGGTTGAAGCCAAAGCCTGAGCAATTTAGCTTTGCAGGGCCCCCTGTCATGAGAGCCACAGGCAGTTACCCTGCTTGCCACCCCTAATGCCAGCCCTAGCTTTTAATCTACTAGATGTGCAGAAAAACAGTTGTGGCACAGATGGTCCATGGAGGTTTTTATAACAAGTTGGGAGGAGCTCAGAAAGAAAAAGGTTGAGAACCCCCGGAGTAAAGAATATAGCTAAAAATCTGTTCCCAGTAAAGTGATGTAATCAGGAACTGGTTGTGCACGTGCTGCTTACTTGCGGTGTTAAAATATTGCTAGTTAAATCATACATTGCAGAATAACTTCAGTAATAACCTTAAATCTTTCAAAAAAGTTACAGCTGTTCTTAACTGCCTTTTAACATGTTTGGTATATTTTAGACAAAGTATACGCTGATAGATGAACAAGACATTCCATTAGTGGAGAGTTACTCTTTTGAGGTAAGTGTTTTGAGCTTTAAGTTCTCTGAGCCAGTATGGTTATTAGACTCTTGGCATACTGTGGCTAGAACAGTGCTTGCAAATCATAATTCCCCTCTCTGGAAAGGATCGATAGCTATTAACATTACTACTAGCCTCTAAGTCTACAGCATGGCTTCTGAACATGGATATTAACATGTTAGATATACATAGTTACAATTGTTAGGCTGCAACCTTGTTTAAAAAGGTTAAGTTATATAGGGTATATCTATAGAGGCAGAAAAGGTGTATTTTCAATCAAGTTAGCTTAACTCAATTGAAACCCCCTCCCCACACCTGGGTAGACACAACCTTTAAGACTGTGGTGTTCACCGACCAGCTCAGCTGTCATTAAAGGTATTAAACTGTGTATGTGGGTGTTACGGTGGGTGGGGTTGTTTAAAAAAAAACAAAACACCCTTTGTTGTCTGTGTAGAGAAAGATCATGTTTCCTTTTTCCTTCTCCATTCCAGTCCCATTAGCAGCTGTTGTGGTGTGGTGAGGAAAACATAAATTCTGAAGCAACAAGTGTGGGCACTACATGACTCAGTGGTGAATTCTGTCTGTCTTTCAAAAGTACTTATAAGGCCCCTGTACCATTATATCTGAGTCATTACAATTTTTAATGTACTTATTCTACCAGCATACCTGTGTAATTGGGAAGTGCTGTTATCCCCATTTTACAAACGGCAAACTGAGGAATAGAGAGACCAGGTGACTTATCTATTGTATGTAGCAGAGAAGAGAACCTAGGCTGGCATCTTAACCACAGGACCATCTATTCTATCCTCTTTGCCCATTGCATTTCTGCTGTGTGCAGTCCACCTCTTCCTTCTCCCCAGAACCTTTTGTTCTCTGTCTAATGCAGAAGTATTAAATAACTACAATCCCATTAAGATGAAATGGCATATAATCAGTTTCCTGCAGTTGCAGGGGGCAGATGATGTTGGGTGTTGGTCTTTCCTGTCTCCCATTTCCCAAAGGGAATGTTAAGCAGTGCTGCTGACAGTTGGATGCCCTTGGTCACAGAACACTCTTTCCTTCTCTCCAGGCTCGGATGGAGGTAGATGCTGATGGAAATGGTGCTAAAATATTTGCTTATGCTTTTGACAAAAACAGAGGAAGGGGATCTGGGCGTCTGCTGCACGAGCTACTGTGGTAGGTGTTGTACAAAGAATTAATATAGTAAAGGTTTCAGTCAGGGATGTAGCTTGCAATCTTCAGCTTGTTTGTACACTAAATAATGCATTATGTACACTAACAGTGGGTGCAGTTAGAGATTTTGCAGTGTTAAAAGGCTTAATGAAGAATGAAACCAGTCTCTCTGTAAGAAATGTTGCTCATAGGAAACTACTTGTTTGCCCATCTATACCCATAGTTTAAATCTAGGCGTTACTAAATTCCTAGACCCTTTGGGTTCTGTTCACCCCATGATATGCAAGTATAACTCCCAGTAGTACCAGTGAGATGTGAATGTTTTGTGTTTGCTCAGTCTTGTGAATGATTTGTTGGGATAGGACAGTGCTAAAGGTTCAACAGATTGTTTCAGCATAGTGGTGCTTTGTTTGCTGCTCACTTTAAATTTTACAGACTTTATTGAATACTAGTCAGTGCTTTACATTCTCTAAACACTTCAGAGACTGACTTGATATATTCAGTACTTAAATTTGGCTATTTAATTTTGTAAAGTGTGTGTTCTCCTGTCTAGCTATCTTGTAGGAAATGATTTTGCTCCCTTTCATGGACAGAGCAAATCCTTGACTATCGTTGGTGACTAAAAACTGAACTTAAAAGTTTGTAGAAAAAGTAATTGCTCATGATGAGAGAATCCTGAAGCAGTCACTGAAAGCTCTTTATTTTGAGACATAAGCCTGGGGATGTTGTTTGCTGGTCACCTCCATGATTTTGTATATTGTTGCTCTAAATTGGAGTTGCCCAGAAATTATCCACTCAAACCTATTGCTTAATGAATTTTCTGGCCCCACTGCCCCCCAAATAATGTTTTTACATACCGCCCCTCACTGGTGTCTGATCTACACTGAAATGTTAGGTCAACCCAGCTATGTCGCTCAGGGGTGTGACACAGTTAAACAATAAACCTCTGGCGTAGACAGTGCTATGTCAGTAGAAGAATTTTGCAGTTGACCTTAGCTACTCACCTCTCAGGGAGGTGGATTACGTATCCTGACAGGAGAAACCCTCCTGTCAGCGTAAGTAGTATCTACACTGAGGCATTGCTAGTGGATTGTTTTAAGTGTAGACAAGTCCTTAGCACTCTGCACCTGTTAGATTTAGTGTCTCTGGCAATGCTGCTCATCTTTTTGCAAAGGTAACTGACTATAATTGTTTGGTAAATCAGATTGCCCACTGCAGTGGACACAAACCTAATGCTGTAATAACTAAAGTCAATAAGTAGAATTAATAATCCCATAAAAGGATGCCGCTTCTGTTCAGATGACTGATATTGAAAGTTATCCATATCGTGGTGGTCCAGCTGTTTGCATATTGAGCAGCCCATTCATTCTCTCTTTCAGTAACATTTTAAATAAATTATAATGAATTCAGTTGAATTGTGTACAAAAAATAGTATCTCTTTATGTTCCCTTCCTTGCATGTATGCACTGTGATTAAGGCTACGTTTTAGTTACGGGTATTTTTAGTAAAAGTCATGGATGGGTCATGGGCAGTAAACAAAAATTCATGACCCGTGACTTTTTTACTAAAAATACCTGTGAATAAAACTTGGGGTGGAGTATGCTCCTGACTGGAGGCCCTGCGGATGCTGGGGGAGGGTGGCCCAGCTGCTTGGGGCAGGAAGTGGGGGGGCATGGGCAGCAGCCGGGGATCTGAGACCCCTGCTGATGCTGGGGGTTGAGTTGCTGGTTCTCCCTACCTGGCTCCATGCCTCCCCCCCAGCAGTGGCAGAGTTTGGGTATGAGATGGAGCAGTGGGTTGGGGAATGGGATGGGGTGAGGCAGGCTCTGGGCAGCACTTACCTGGGGGCTCCCCAGAAGCGGCGACATCCCCCTCATTCATCTGCTAGCCAGAGGCATGCAGGCACCACCACCACAGGTCCTGTTGGCTGTGGTTCCCGGCCAATGAGAGCTGTGAAGCCAGTGCTCTGGGCGGAGGCAGCGTGCACAACTTCCTGGCCACCACGATTCCTCCTTGCCTAATTCCTCACACAGTGTAGTTGCAGGCACCATCCAGCTACAGCCTGGTCAGTGCTCTCAGGCTTTTTCCTGCCCCAGTAATCCAAGCTCCAGTGTCACTCAGATTGATTTACAGGAATTTGGAGTCATTTAAAAAAAAGAAAAAAAAGAACAAAACCCCATGTTTTCCTTGGCGGGCCAAGATTGATGTTCTACCCTCCCTCCAAGTGGGCTGTGAGGCTAAAGCACTTTGAGGTCTTTAAATTAAACGATGAAGTGTTGTCCTCATCCAATAGCCAGTCACTGTTTCCAACCCCAAGCCTTGCCTCTTGTCTAAACCTAATCTCAGAACTGGAGAAAACTGCAGCAGGTAGAGAAATTGGAGTCAGTTGGCATTTTCTGCAAAAATGCAGCTTACACTGCAAGAGCTGAGCTTGTCTGCCTGATGTTACTGATAAGTTGTTGCTGCTGCACCCAGCCAAAAAGTGAGAACTCAGTTTTTCTCCGACATTGCCATATTAGCAGTTGTCTACTTACAATCTTGAGTTAGTACAGCATATTGCGGTTTCAACATAAGTGTTTACACTGCCTTTGACACCAGTTTAAATAAATTAGTTTAAAATCACAGCTCAGCCCTCAGCACAGGAAACTAGCTACTCCCAGAATGCAAAGAGGAAGCTTGTTTCTCTCTATCCTAATTACTTCAATGGAGTGTGATTTGCAGCACTTAGTTGGGACTAAATGGTGACAGCAGCCTAACAACACTGCCATTGTCCTTTGCAAAAGGGCTCCGTACTCTTCCTTGTTGGACTTGAGCATGTCCTCAGGACAGGCCCTTTGCCCATTCATTCCCCAAAGCAGGATTTTCATGTCTCTCTCGCTTGTCTGCCCACAGGATGAGTTTTCCTTCCTCATTCATCCTTTTTATTCTTGGAGGCATGAGGAGTCCTGTGGAAAAAATAGCCTGATCATGTAATTAAAGACTCTCATAGACACAGGGGGCAACTTTAATTCAGGCATTTCCTAACTTTTGACTGCTTGACTTTGCAACTGTAGTGTTCTGTGTATTATTTCATAGGGTTTTTAAAAAGGCAAACTGAAAAAAAATACAAATTCCATCATGTGGCATCCTACTGACATCCATGTGTGTTAACAGCAGGGTTGGAATATTTAGATCCACTCCCCAGGCCTCTACCACTTGAGCTACTGGGGTAACTGATAGAAGTAATAGCTTGTCATCTTATGTGGACCTGCACTCGAAGGGGATGAGCTGCACACTTCTCTAATGGGTTTCACAGATATTTGTTGACAGGAGAGGAGTGGAGAGACTTGGGAGTCTTGGTCTCTATTCCAGGCTCTAGCCTACGCTAGTAGGCACGTACTCTTCTGCCCATTCTCCCAGGCTTGACCGCTTCTGCCCCATCACTGGCTCCTTGTCCCAGTCTCCACTCCTCAGTTTTCTCATCCCAGCCTGACTCTCCCTACTCTCCCTGGCTCCATCAGATGCCACCAATTAGGTCATTGTGAGCACAGGAGGGACAGGCTCCTTGCTCTTAGTTCTGTTGCAGGAGTGGCCAACCTGTGGCTCCGAAGCCACATGCGGCTCTTCAGAAGTTAATATGCAGCTCCTTGTATAGGCATTGACTCCGTGGCTGGAGCTACAGGCACCAACTTTCCAGTGTGCCAGGGGGTGCTCACTGCTCAACCCCTGGCTCTGCCATCGGCCGTGCCCCCACCCCTTTCCACCCTCTCCCTTGGGCTTGCCGTGCCCTCCCTCTTCCCCTCCAGAGCCTCCTGCATGCCATGAAACAGCTTATCTGGAGGTGCGGGGAGGGAGGTAAATTCTGGCTCCTTCTCAGGCTCAGGTTGGCTACCCTTGTTCTAGTGCCTGGTCCTGCACAGGTCCAGAGGAGCAATTAAAAGGAAAATCCAGCTTTCCCCCTGCAGCCTGGGCTGGAGCTTGCTTGCTTAGTGGCTCTATGGGGGTGACGCATTGCAGTGTGGGCAGCACTGGGAGCAGTGAGAGGCATGTTCATGCTTAGTATGTATGGAATTACCAGAGAGGTCTTTACTGCTTGGTTCTAATGTCTTCACTGAGCATGTGCAAACTGCGATTTTTGAAAGGCTTGTAACCACATTTGGGTAGATTTTCACAGGGAAGGCAAAAGGCACATCGTTGATGCAAAGGCTATCCCTGGTCTAAAGCATGGAGGTGCTAGAGCATTTCAAAGAAAAGGACTCAAGAATCCACCCAGTGTGGAAAATTTTAGCTCAAACTGTTAAAATTAGGCAAAGTTTTATAAGTAACTGAAAACAGGGACTTATAATGGGAAGTGTGGGGCAACCTGAACAAGCTGTGCCACCATCCCCACATGTAATACCTTTTGTGTTCATTGCTTCTGCTGTTAAAATTATCTTATAGTGCTGTAAATTACTCATCACTTCACAAAGCACATAGCCGGATCCAGCTCTCTGCCCTGCAAACTTGCACTCTGAGATGTAAGACATGAAGGAATAATTCAAGACAGAGATGATTTAGTGAGAAAGATTGCTACAATAAATGAGTTAGGAATGGAAAAGGAGGATGGGCCGGAATAACACTTGCACATGGACAAGGAATAGATTGATAGAGTGAAAGAGAGCAAAAGAAAGATGAAAGGAACAATAATGAGGGGAGGCATGTAGGGAATGAAATGAATAGGAGGAAGTAAATGTTAGTTTTGGGGGGGAGGGGAATATATTAGGCAGAGCATGTACATGCTAATTATCCAACCTCTTCGTTTAAACAAATTTCTATTTGTACCTGCTGGTCATGAAAGCCCACAGTGGCTCCAAAGGAGTCTTTTTATAGTGTGTACTGTATACAGTTACAGGCACTAAAATGGTGGTTGCTGGTCACTGGTGAAGCTCTAGAGCCTTTAAATCCTTGCTTAGAGACGTCCTAATGGAGCTCTAGCTGTAGTGGTGCATGTGCATGTCACACGTGCACCTAAGTGTATCTGATCTAATCCATCTCTTGACTGTCCTAACTTCTTGCAGAAGTGCTATAACATTTATTTTATTTTGTAATTTTCTTTTTCAACTAAGGGAGTAGACTCTGGCCTTACAATTCAAGTTTTCAGCTAGAGCACTTTTATGGCAGAATACTAAACTTGTGGAATAAGTCTGTTCTACTAAGAATGCTGTGAAGATCTGTCACTACAGTGCCATGAATGGCATCTCTGATACACTGCTCCTTCTGGCAAGAAACACACCACTCATAGTCTATAGAGAACTGTTCTTTGCTGTGAACTGCAAATTGTATTTATTCTCTTCCAGGGAGAGGCACCGGGGAGGGATTGCCCCAGGATTTCAAGTGGTGCATCTGAACGCAGTGACAGTGGACAACCGACTGGACAATCTGCGTTTAGTCCCATGGGGATGGAGACCCAAAGCTGAAGATGTTTCTAGTAAACAAAGGTATATCAACACAGTATTTATGGGTGAGATGTAATGGAGCTCAGGAGTAAGCTGCATCCAACAAATTAACTTGGAACTATCTTCAAAATTCACTTGCCTCTTCCAGACTATTTTCTAACAAAAACCCAAATAAATGAACCTTGATCTAACACCTTAATCTTGAACAGCTCACAGTTTCTGTTCCTGCATTTCCCCATCTGAAATGGAGAGAACAATTTATTATGGTTTATAGACAAAACAGAGCCTGTCATCACTGTGACCAAGTGTCTCCCCTCCTTTTCTGTTCTTTGTCTTCTAGAATTGTGGCAGGGAGACACAAACCAACAAAAATTTTCCATTGATGATGATCAGAATTTAGATTGGCAAAGAAAAGAAGGCTTGACCTTATTAGTTTGACTTGTGCATAATTACTTTGTCTATTTTGATGTGACATTGACAATATGTGGTTTAATGATTGTAAAGCTTTTTACCTTTTTTGAGTTTCAGTGTGTTCTTTTATTAGATAATTGTCTAACCCTCCCCCCCTTTAATTTTCCGGAACTATGAAAACTTAGATTAAATTTTTTTAAAATACATCGATATCTACTGAAACTACAAAAAATTGAATTCTGCCAAGACTATTTATATCATAATTGTTGAAAGAAGAAAACAATCAAAATCTTGTTGGCTACAAATGTAGCTTTTTATTAAACTTGCATACATTCCATTCCACTTGGATGGTGGCATTTGGGCATCATAAAACCAAGTCTGCAGTTTTAACTGGATAAAGGATTTTGGTTCCTGTCCTAAACAGTTAATGCTACACAGCAGCCTCCTAACCTTCCAGAAGTTGCTGCAGTTCAGTTGGTGAAGTGTTCCTGTGCGTAGCTTGTAAAGTGCTTACGATCAGGAGTTGTGACTTGAAGTAGATACTATTCAAAAGATGGCTTAGGCCCTAGGATCAGGAGTGCTTATTTGGAGTCAGTTTGACATCACAATAGTTTTGCAGTAACTACCTGTGATATCAGTATTTCTCAGGTCAAGTAGAAGCATCAGCAGATGCAGCAACTATCTAGCAGATGTTTCTGTACTGGTGTCCAATGTGAAACAATCCTTTCACTTGTGTTGCACTACTGGTAATAAAGATCACTCAGTCCCCATAATATGTATTAAAGTATTGAGTTGTATAGCAAGCCAAGCATGACAATATTCGAACTGGCTAATATCAAGCAATAAAAGATAAAAACCTACCTCCTGCAACTTGAGGAAACTAAAATTAAACCAAAAACAGAAGGGAGATGATATCTCAGCCTCAAGTGCAAACTATTTTGGAGGTCTTTCTAACATAGTTTGCGTAGAGATTTAGTGCAGAGAAGAATCTTGCCACACACCATTAGTCCTGAGAAATCCAGTGCTTGATGCTCAAATATTGTGTTGAAGCCTGTGGCATGTCCTTAGTCATCTGGCATTTAGCTGGTTATAGTGCACTTGTGGCTCTTATCCTGGGGCACCAAAATACCAGCAAAGCTCATATGAGCTAACGAATGCAGTGGTATTCAAACTTAATATGTATTCAGGTTAAAGACAAAGTGAGTTACTGGAATCAGATTCCATCCGCCTGTGCTAGCATTTTGTGAGGGCCTGAGTCTGTGCTCTGCTGCATTGACTATGGCCCAATAAGTTTCAGACCTCACTCATCTCCCTGGGTGATGTTTTGTTTTAATTGTATGGAGCAGCCTGAATAACATTAGAACAGAGTTTGTGTTATGTTAGTGGAGACCTATGGGCTTCAATCCCATTGAAGCAGCTTAATTTCTTCCTTGTCTACTAAATTGAAATAGCCACAGCACCAGTAAGATGATGGTGTTCAGAGCATTGGTCAGTTTAAGAAACTTCCTTTCAGAAGCCAGTGAATGGCAAGAGTTTCTACATTAGAGCAGGCCAGGAGAGCTCTCATGGGGAAATAAGCCCTTTGATCGACCCTTTATTTAAATAGTGTGTTCAATTAAACATTTTTTGGTGGTGGCTTTTGCATCAGGCCTGAAATAGGAATCCTGAAAAGAGGCCCGTTAAGGGAGGAATGCAAATGGACCCTTAACTCTAATGGGGTCAAAGACAGTGTCGGCACAACCTACTTCACAACTTGAATCAGTTTTAATTTCCATAAATGTCTATTCTAAACTCATGGAATAAATGTGATTTTTCCATTAAAGGGAACAAAGTCTGTACTGGCTGGCGATCCAGCAGCTTCCCACAGATCCAATAGAAGAGCAGTTTCCTGTGCTGAATGTAACGCGGTATTACAACGCTAATGGGGATGTTGTGGAGGAAGAGGAAAATTCATGCACATACTATGAATGTCACTACCCCCCATGCACAATGATTGAAAAACAGGTGTGTTCAAAGTACATTGAAAGTAGCGATGGAAGAGACCCATTCGGCCACTTTCTGTCCAAAGATTGTTCCCTGCTGTGTAATCTCCAGTGCTTTGCCTTGTCTAGTTTTAAGTGTCTCAAGCTATCACTAATGATCTTCACCTGAATCCCTATAGAAGAAAATCCCCTGTCCTAATAACTGCAAGGTATTTTTTCTAGTAGCATTAATTTTCTTTTTTTCATTTGAATTTTATTACTGCCCATTAGGTTACCTTAACAATTCCTTAGGCTTCGGGGGTGTTTTTACTCTGACTAATTGGCTGTATACCACAGTTACGTGTATAATCCATGCAAACTGAATATTAAAATGCTTTAGCAAGTATGCATGGTGGAAGATACACAAAGTGGGTTATTCCAGATGACGAGCTGCAAAGAAGGCTCTTCTGCTATCAGTGGCAAGGTTGTGAAGGGACAGCAAGGCAGCCAGTGATGAGGAAGAGTTGAGCAAATCCACTGAAGACTTTAAAAATAAGAAATCTTGAACTGGAACTTGAACTGATCTATTAGAACTTGTTGAGAGGGTGTTAATTCTGCTTTGTATGTCAGAAGATGGGCAGTAGCATTCTGTGCCTGCTGGAGAGCTGCAGAATACTGAAAAGAGGGGAGTTGCATTAGACAAGAGGCAATAAAGCTGTGGATGAAGATCTGAGCAGTGGAGGAGTCAAAGTAGTAGCATGCCTGGCCATTGTTAGGAAGGAGATGATAGGCAGCCTTTAGACAAGGGAGTTTTGGATGGGGAAACTGACAGAGAGTAGATTGGGTGAGGGGTGGTCTGAGGGCTGAGCCTCGTCTCAATGAAGCAGATGTGTCCTTGTCTGAACGAGGGATTTTTTTCTTTTTGATAGTGAATTCCGAGCAGGATAAACTTCAAGAGATGCAGGTTACCCCCTGGACCTTCCCAAATTAAGTGCTTTTAAAAAAAAAAAGCTTTAAACATGGTGAACCTCTAAGCAAACATGTACCTTAATGTATGAGTCTTAAATGTGCTAACTCCTGAACAGGGATCCCCATCTTTTTTTCTCTCTTCCCCCTGTTGGGACCAATATCGCGAAGCCCCCTGATGATCCACAAGTTTGAGGGCTGAGCCTCTGCAGTACTTCTAGTCTTTTTTTTTTTTTTTTTTTTTTTTTTTTTTTTTCCTGATCTGGGAACACTTGGACTGTCTGGCAGAACTATAACACCGAAAGAAGAAATGTGAAACTGTCAGTGGTCTCAGCTCATTACATCTCTTAACTTCTCAGTGCTGCAGTTGGCCTTAGAGCATAAGTTAGTGCAGTGGTTGCACATCCTATTGATTCAGGGAATCTAATTGTTGGATGTTCATATTTCCCAAATGCTGATAGATTTATGGTGGGGCTTGTCCGTGTGTCTGGCTTCTTGGGGAATGGCTTACCTGGACTCTTGGGGCTGAGCTGGCTAACTGATAGCTGTTCTACATTTTTTCTAGTTACGTGAATTCAATATATGTGGCCGATGCCAGGTAGCAAGGTACTGTGGGTCTCAGTGCCAGCAGAAGGACTGGCCTGCTCACAAGAAGCACTGTCGGGAGAAGAAGCGAACCTTCCAGCAAGAGCTCGGACCAGAACGATGACCAGGTGGCACAGGCCTCTCAGCAGCAGGATTCCTTCTCAAAGGCATTGGACTCTTGCTTTTGCACAGTAATGACAGACTGCTTATTGAAGCCAGAGGCACTGAAGAAGACAAACCCTGTGATGCTTGAGTAGAACAGCTGACTGGACTAAGCCAGCTCTGACTGGTGCTGTGGAAAGGGATTGGGTCCTCCCTTCCAGTATTATATTCTCAAGCAAAAAGACTACTGTGGAGGCTCCAGGCAGGAAGCTTCTCATTATTTATATGTTAATATGTTTGTAAACTCATGTACAGTTTTTTGTTAGAAATTCTCAATAGGACTCATTTACTGTAATGTTCAGATGAGAACACATTGTTGGCCTACAAGTAAAAAAACTGTCATGTAGCAAAAGCTTTTTCTCCCATGTGGCTAAACAATATCTGTGGCTGTTCCAGGGCCAGGAGCCTGGCTCAGACATCAGCAGTTACTCTGGAGAACTCTGCATGGAAGTTATATTTTAAAAAAGCAAAACAAAGTAAAGGGTTGGAATGAATTGTTGTCTGGTCTGCTCTGCTCTGCTCTGTAGTTTTCTCCTGTTCCCTTTTAGCCATTTCTGAAGCTCAGTAACACTTGGTCTTTACATCTCTTACTAAGCATTTTCTTTCTAGTACACCAAGCGTTGACACTGGGCCCAGAATTCAGGGTATCATCGACAAGGAGACTGGAAGGGCATGGAGCTGGTTGATCCCACTTGCATTGGAGAAGGGCTGCTAGAGATCATGCTTTGTGTTTGCAGAAAGTTAAATCTGGTTTCTGCTGTCAAACCTTTGCATGCTCATGAATGTAGCCAAAAGATCTTCTCTTGCTTTTCCAGATGTTTGTAACTGATCTGGTAGGTATAGTGGTTGTTTTGGGATACTCCTTACTTTAAAGAGATGCTATCAATCTGAAAATCATATCTTTCTGAATTTTTTTTTACTTTAATAGTGAAAATTAACACCGAAAATGTGGGAGGAACTTTTTTTTTTGACCTGCTTTGGAAAAGAGAATTATTTTGGCTCCTTTGCTTTTTTTTATGTATAACAGATACCTTAACGTGATGCTTACTTCTCCTTAGAAATACCAGAAACGTCAAATTTGGGTGCTCTCTATTGCTTTTGAGGGACTAAATAGATAACTCAAATATGCAGTGCAAGTTTTCTCAGTCCTTAATAGAAAGGAGTAATGTATTGAATTCTTAAATAGCTTTTCTGCAAGTTTTTAGTGAAATAAGTGTTAACCTAAAGAACCTGAAAAAAATCACTTCCGTTGGATTTCACTTCTTTGGTACATGGGTCAATCCTAGTTCATTTGTATCGAGAGTCTGCCATGGAAAAACCCAGTAGTTTTACCAGTCATACTCGCATAGATATAAGAGCCTTTTATTCTTGTAGCTTAAACCCCCTTCTCAAGCAACATAAGCTAAGCCCAAGAAAAAGCCCTCTCATGGGAATGTGTGTACCTGGAGTTATACCCGGTGAGCTAGGTAGCAGGAAGGAAGAAAACCTGCTCTGTTAGAAGTGGGGTTGGTAGAACTCCATATTAAAGTGGTCCAATGCTTCTCGTTACAGGACTGTTTTCAGTTTCTTATGACTGCCAAGCTGTAACTGGGTTGACATTTTTTCATGTTGTGTGTCTGCCTCAGGCTGTATTTTCTTCAAAAATTTCTGCCAAAATGGTTCCGCTGTTTCTGAGAATAAGAATGGCCATACCGGGTCAGACCAAAGGTCCATCTAGCCCAGTATCTGTCTACCAACAGTGGCCAATGCCAGGTGCCACAGAGGGAGTGAACCTAACAGGCAATGATCAAGTGTTCTCTCTCCTGCCATCCATCTCCATCCTCTGATGAACAGAGGCTAGGGACCATTTCTTACCCTTCCTGGGCTAATAGCCATTTATGGACTTAACCTCATGAATTTATCCAGTTCCCTTTTTAACTTGTTATAGTCCCAGCCTTCACAACCTTCCTCAGGCAAGGAAGTTCCACAAGTTGACTGTGCGCTGCCGTGAAGACTTCCTTTTATTTGTTTAAACCTGCTGCCTATTTAATTTCATTTGGTGACCCCCATTCTTGTATTATGGAATAAGTAAAACTTTTCCTTATCCACTTTCTCAACATCACTCATGATTTTATATACCTCTATCATATCCCCCTTAGTCTCCTCTTTTCCAAGCTGAAGAGTCCTAGCCTCTTTTAATCTTCTTTAATCTTTCCTCAGATGGGACCCTCTCCAAACCTCTAATCATTTTAGTTGCCCTTTTCTGAACCTTTTCTAGTGCTAGAATATCTTTTTTTGAGGTGAGGAGACCACATCTGTACGCAGTATTCGAGATGTGAGTGTACCGTGGATTTATATAAGGGCAATAATATATTCTCAGTCTTATTCTCTAAAGGTTAGTGAAAATGTTTTCACATGTTAAAAATCCTTTTGAAATACTCTAGTACTCCCTTGCTTTGGAGCAGAGAAGTAAAGTTTGGCAGGGTAGTGGCCTTTGGCAGGGATGTGCCTTTCGTCATCCCTGTGGCAATCGGCTCATTTTTGGCCAAATTAGCCTTTGAGCATGTGTGGACTGATTTGCCTCCCCCCCCCTCTCCCCCAACTTGCTGCATTTTCACAGCTAAAATCTCCACAAATTCTGTCCTCATTGAGCATTCTCAAGCCTCCCACCATGCCTATTGCCGATGGCACTGAGTATGTGCCAGCCTAGGGCTACCACGGAGGCAAAGCCAGAGTTTCCCTGTAATGGCTGCTGCTGGCCTGGGTGAGGCTGAGCACTGGAACTGAGAGCAGGGGGCCTTTCTCTTTTATGCTTTTCAGTGATCCCATCACTGGTTCCCAGGCAGCATAAAGGAAGAAGCTGCATAACTTGAATGCAAAGGGGACAAAAAATGGAGGTAAAGAAGAAGATTTGGACAAGGAGTCTGGTGGGACAAGGACTGGAATGTATGGGGGTGGACTGGGAGCCAGGGAGAGGGAGGGATGGGGCCTATTGTGCAAGGAGAGGGTTATGGAGACTGGGACTGGTTGTGTAAGGAGAGGGACTGGAGCTGATGAGGGAAATGGGCCTAGGAGCTGAGGTTTGAGACTGAGCAAACAGACTGGGATTAGAAACCGGTAGGGGTGAAGGAGAGAGAGGGCAAGGAGCTGGACTGTGGGATGAGAATGGGCTGGCTGGTCAGAGACTGGGATTAGACTAGATGACCTCCTGAGGTCCCTTCCAACCCTAATATTCTATGATTAGGTGATGAAAGAGGGAGAGACTTGGGTTTTGAGGCGTGGGGAGATTCCTTCTCAGAGACTAGGCAGCTAGGACTGGCTGGGTGAGGAGAGAAGCCTGAGGAGAAGGGACTGGGAAGGTGAAAAGACTGAGACTGGTCCAAAGCCTGGGGAGGGGGAAAGACAGGATTGGAACAGGTTGAAGGGGATGGAGAAGGAGGAATCAACCTTGGGGGAAATTGGCAGAAAGTTCATTTGAGCAGACTTCTCTTCAGAATCTGGAATGGGACCATGAATTCCTGAGTCTCCCTATTCCTCTGCTGTCAGAAAATGTCTGTGCTCTCACTGGCAAAGTGCAAGTCTCATTC
Organism: Chelonoidis abingdonii; assembly: GCF_003597395.2. NCBI lineage: Eukaryota > Metazoa > Chordata > Testudines > Testudinidae > Chelonoidis > Chelonoidis abingdonii. Next base: position 712,780 of record NC_133792.1, read on the forward strand.
CCTTCTGGTGCAAAGAGGGCGACCCATAGATTCACAGACTCTAGGACTGGAAGGGACCTCAAGATGTCATCAAGTCCAGTCCCCTGCCCTCATGGCAGGACCAAATACTGTCTAGACCATCCCTGATAGCCATTTATCTAACCTACTTTTAAATATCTCCAGAGATGGAGATTCCACAACCTCCCTAGGCAGTTTATTCCAATGTTTAACGATCCTGATAGTTAGGAACTTTTTCCTAATGTCCAACCTAAACCTCCCTTGCTGCAATATAAGCCCATTGCTGCTGCTTCTATCCCTAGAGGCTAAGATGAACAAGTTTTCTCCCACCTCCTTATGACACCCTTTTAGATACCTGAAAACTGCTATCATGTCCCCTCTCAGTCTTCTCTTTTCCAAACTAAACAAACCCAATTCTTTCAGCCTTCCTTCATAGGTCATGTT
>NC_133792.1:715420-824178 GCF_003597395.2 Chelonoidis abingdonii
TATCTTTCCTGAGCAAGCTGTACCCATCCACATCAACATTCCAATCGTGTATTATCCCACCAAGTTTCGGTGATGCCAACAATGTCATAGTTGTATTTATTTATTAGCACTTCCTGCTTATTACCCATACTTCTCGCATTTGTATATAGGCATCTAAGATACTGATTTGATCTGGCCTGCTAGTTTTGCCCTGACCCTCCTGTCTCTCTGCCATTATAGCCCACACTCCCTCCTATTTCCGACCCATCTCCCAGGACTCCATGTTCTCCACTTACCTGTGGGCTTTGCTCACCTGTCCCCGTTGAACCTAGTTTAAAGCCCTCCTCAGTAGGTTAGCCAGTCTGTGTCCGAATAGGGTCTTTCCTCTCCTCGAAAGGTGAACGCCATCTCTGCCTAGCAGTCCTTCCTGTAATAGCATCCCGTGGTCAAGGAAGCCAAAGCCCTCCTGGCGACAGCATCTTTGCACCCAGGCATTCACCTCCACAATGCACCTGTCTCTGCCCGGGCCCCTACCATTGAAAGGAAGGATGTCCCAGGCGCCTAACATTGACAGGAAGGATAGGTATCAAGATGCCATATGATGGAATATCATTTTTTGTTTCCTTTTTAAAAAATGTAAGAAATTACAAAACACTTTTACAGAAAATTACTGCTGTAAAATCAAATACTCAAAAGTTAGGAAATGCCAGAACTAAAGTTGCCTATGCAACTTTAATTTGCACCCCCTGGGTGTATGCATTACAATAGTTTTCTTTACATAACATCCAATTTTTTCCACAGGCTCCTGTCTCGTTTTGTGCACATACTAGATCATCTCGGGGGATGAAGCAAGGGTATGTAGTGAAGGAAGCTACTGTTTGTAAGACCCTTCCCCTCTTTGTTGTGGAAGTTGGAAGGTGTGCAGGGAATGAGGCAGGGGACTTCAGGAAGACTGTCCCTATGGGTGCTCCACTGTAGCTGTGGCAGAACCCTCTGCACCTGGGATAGGAGATCTTCCTCAGCAGTGCCTGTCAGACCACACATACACCTTACGCTGGAAGTGGAATGAATATATAGTGCTGTGCAGTCTGGCTGCCTCCCAATTCCTTCTCTGCTACAGAATCTGTTTTGGCGCTGAAGCAGAACTCCAGGTGTTGTACGAGCATTAAAGCAGACTTCTTTAGGTTCATGCAGAGGCCTAGATTCATAAACAGGTCCATTGTCACCCAGATGGCCTGGAGAATGTCTTTTTCAGATGGAGTCTTGAGGAGACAGTTGTCTAAGTATGGAAAGATGATGACGCCTTGTTTCCTTAGACAGGCAACAACTACTGCAAGAACTTAGGAGAATACCCAAGGAGTTATAGACAGTCTGAAAGGCAGTACCTTGTACTGATAGTGGTTGGCACTCATGGCGAATCGGAGAAATCGCCTGTGGGCAGGGTGTACTGTGATATGTAAGTATTCATCTTGCAGGTTGAGGGCCAAGAACCAGTCCCCTTGTTCCAGTGCTGGAATAATAGTGGAGAGGGCAACCATCTTGAAGCATTGCAGTTTGATGAACTTGTTTAGATTTTGAAGGTCCAGGAGGGGTTGCCAGCTGCTGGATTTCTTCTGGATCATAAAATGGGAGTAAAAACCATCCCCTGTATTTGAAAGGGACTGGTTCTATGGTGCCCAGTTGCAGAAGATTTATTTCTCCCCATAGAATGGGTTTGTGAAAGGGGTCCTTGAAGAGAGACAGGGAGGGGGGTGTGGCAGGGTGGGATAGATAGGAAGGGAATGGAGTATCCTTCCCTGACTATCTCTAGAACCCACTTGTCTGAGGTGATTAGTCTCCCTGATGGAAAAAAAGTGGAGCTACTCAGTCACCAAACTGGTGGGATATCGAAGATGATTGGAATGGCTGGAACAGGGAGAGTCTTCTTGGGGCCTTGACCACACCTTCAGAATTGTTGCTTGGCTGCGGGTGTGTGAGAGGTAGCCCCTTGAGGAGTGGGCTGTCTGTTTGGCAGGAGACCTTTGTCTTAGGATGGATGCCATAATGCCATTGAGGAGTGTACTGCAGTGGTCTGGATTGCAGAGGGAGATGAGACTTCCCTAGGCATCTCTTTAGCACTGGTGTGTAAATGCCAAGAGAGTGGGGAGTAACTTGGAAGTCTTTAAGAGAGTGCAGGGATTTGTTTGCATGCTCCATGAAAAGTCTGAGGCCCTCAAAACTTAAGTTTTCAGTTGAGGTTTGTACCTCTTTAGGAAAGCCTGAATGGTGCAGCCATGGAGTTGCGATGGAGCGGGAAGCTGTATCTGCAGAGTCTAACGAGGCTAGTAGGGCTGTTTGGGGCGAGAGGTGTTCCCCAGATATTAGCATCTGAAATTGTTCTTTCTTGACCTCTGGAAGGTCATGGCAGAGATACTCTAACTTGGAGTTATACTTAGTCATAAGAGCCTCGTAATTTAATATATGAGATTGAGCGTGGCTGATTTAATAAACTTTGTGTCTGAAAAAATGTAAGCATTTCCAGTTTCTGTCTTGATGGTTAGAATGTGATTTGGTATTGTCGGCCTTTCTCTTGACTACCAGAAAATTTGTGGCAGGATGCGAGCACAGAAATTCCTTATCCTTTGCTGGAACATATTTCTTGTTGGTGGGTGTGCAGGTCGAAGGGATGGATGCTGGAGTCTGCCAGAGCACTGTTGTGGAATCAAGGAGAGCTTCATTGATAGGTAGTGAAATTCTGGAAGAGGATGTGTGCAGGATATCAAGCAGCTTATGCTACTGATCTTTCCCTTCCTCCAAAGGAATCTGGAGGGTGTCTGCAATCCTGCAGAATAACTCCTGAAGGTGCCTGAAGTCATCAGCAGTCATAGGAGGTGGGGCATATCTTCATCAGGGGAAGAAGAGCAGAAATATAGTGTTGGTGGAGCTTCCTCCTCCTTATCTTCTTCCTCAGCCAGTCCCAGCGGAGATTCGGTCTCTGATGGGCGACAGACTGATGGAGAAGGGAGAGGTGTAAGGCTCTAGCTTTGTTCCATGGGAGGTTTCCTGAATTGTGGCCTATGTATGGCCCAAGGGTCCCAATATGGTCTGCGTAGAGGAAGTGGTGTGCGTAGAGGGAATGTGTGGTTGCAATCCAGGGTGGTCCATACTGTGATGCCCCTCCCGGTGTCCTGCACTCACACAAACTTTTACACAGGAAAGGACACACCCAACTGCAGTTACATGAATGCTGCTTCTTGGCTACTCATGAATTAACAATAGAGAAATTCCAGCCAGCTCACCCCCAGCCCGAGCCCCACAGTCTAGGACACCAAAGTTGTACCGTCTTGCCCTGGTCAAAAGCCTGACCAGTATAAGTGTGTTACCCAGTCTGCCCCTCCCTCATCGTGGAAAGGACCATGCACCAGTTTTTGTTCCTGAGCAGATTTCCCAAGCACTTCTAGCAAAACACTGTTTTAGGTTTAAAAAAAACCAAAAACCCACAAAACAAATGTATTAACTACAGAAAGACAGATTTTAAGTGAGTATAAGTAGTGAGAGTACAGGTCACAGCAGATTACCTAAGAAACAAACAAAAATGCAATCTAACCTTTATAAACTAGACAGGATTTCAATCAAGCAGTGTTAGATAGTACAAACAGTCCACCAAGCTTCAGTAGACCAGGCAGGCTCTCTTTTTTTCCGGTTTGAGACCTCCTTCCCTAGTTCCTAAGGTGTTTCCAGGTGTTGCGTTGTTTGGGGAGTGAGGCTAAGTGATGATGTCACTTCCCCTTTTTATATATTCTTCCAGCTTGCTAGAAAGATCTTTTGCTATGACGTGGGTCAAACATTCTCCACTGGGTAGGTGCTACCTCTGAGACGTTTCCATTGTACACAGTTTCTGGGGTAATCCTTGAGTGTTTGTATTCTCCTCAATGGGCCATCAGTGTTGTTTGGTCTTTTTATTGTTATACCGCAAAAGGCTGCTTGTGGGTATTACCAACCGCACAACACGTTTCAGTGGCACATACATTGCAAAACTTCATATACAATGATAGCACATACAACTTAACAGGATATTAATGTTCAACAGATTTAAGACTTTTAAAATGATCTCACTAGGCATGTTTGTACAAAACATAATTATATCACCATGGTGAATATGGGGTGCACTGTGTCACTTTGGAGCACAGAGTGCCACACGTACAAGGAATATGCTCCAAATGTGGATTGTAAATAGTGAGGATATGTAGATAGTTGTTGGAGCATCATGAATAAGAGGGTGCGATGGAGTCGTCATTATCCTCTTCTTCCTCCTTGTCACTAGAGAAGGGAGGGGCCGTCCTTGGATGAGAAAAGGAAGGGTGTCATGAGAAGTGGGAGGAAGTCATGTCTGAGGAGAGGTGATCAGGGGTGTCAGATACTCTAAAGACCTCCTTGTATCTGAATTCCTGTGGAGATGTGTTCCCTGAGCAGCCAGCAGGTGGAGCTAGAGCTGTGCCCAATGCTAACAAATTTGACGGCGCGAGGACTTGCTCGACTTCATTAGTGCTGAAAAGGACACTGGTGACAGTGGTTTTGTGGGTGTTGTAGCTCCTGCAGCTGGTCTGTCTCTGTCTCCAAAGCCGAGAGTTGGTACCTAGGGCTGTAGGTCTGACCAGTGAGGGTCTTTAGATCATTGTTTTGTGTTGGTGCTGGAGGTACTCGACTGGGTCGTGGAGTCATGTCCCCTGTAAGAGGATGTTGAGGTGACTGACTTCGCAGGGGATGGAGTCCTGGCTGGCTGTGCCTCAGTGTAAGGAGGAAGCTTGTCTTTTTCATCAGAATGAGAAAGAGATGGCTTTCTCTTAGCGGGAGGCAGAGAATGAGGATTGGAAGACAACCTAGCAGATCGTGAAGACTGCACAGGAGAAGAGTTCAGGCCCGGGTCTTGATGATGGATGCAGTGATTTCTCCATGAGGATAAGCTTTAACCAAATGTCCTGGTCTTTTCTGGCCCCTGGCAGTCATGGCAGTGGGAACACTTTTGTGGTATGTGTCCCTCTTCCAGACAGCGAATACACTGAGAAAAACAACCAATCTTGATTTTAAAATTGCCAGTGATGGAGAACCCACCATAATGCTTGGTGAATTGTTCCAATGGTTAATAACCCTCACTATTAAAATGTATGCCTTTTTTCCAGTCTGAATATGTTTAGTTTCAACTGCCAGGCAGTGAATCCTGTTATAACTTTCTCTGCTACAATTATCACATGAGACCATAAAAGCTGATTTGCAGAAGTGCTTCGTGCTTTTGACTGCAACTGAAGTCAATGGGAGCTGTGCTTGAATACAGACTTGGTTCCATATCTGTAAATAGGAATAATGCCATCCATTTGCCTCACAGGGGTTTTGTGAATGTAACCCCTCTGAGTTGGCAGCAACAAGGACTGGGTTCAGTATCCAGGGTTTCCGTTTCAATAACACAATGCAAAACCGGCTTGAGCCCCCACTCGGTGACCTGGGACATTTACATACCACCCCCCCTGGGCGCCTCTAGGAGGCAATACTTCCCCACTCGCAAGCACGGAGTCTGAGTGTAGCAAAATCCTTTTAATAAAGGAGGGAAACAAGGTCGCATCACATTGGAGAAACACCACAAACAGGATTATAACACAAACCATAAGCAAAAACTCACCTCCAAGTACATTTGGCAATGTCCTTTCCCCCTTAGAGTCTTAAGTCCAATCATCCCAAAGTCTAACAACCCGAAAGTCTCTGGTCAGTGCCACCCCAGAGTTCAAAAGCTTATCTGCAGAGTTTTACACACACCCCCCCCAGCCTAGGTGGAAATGGGGGGCGGGGCACAAACGCACAGGGTGTTTAGAGGCACCTCACGTGGGGCAGGGCCAACCGCTCTGCCTCTCCATGGAGTTCTGCTGCAGCCTTCATCACGACCAGCTCCACTACACTCGCTATGCTGCTTCTCCAGCCGACCCATGAGCCACTCCAGCCATCCCCGCAAACTGCTCCACTCTGCTCACTGTTCCATGGGCTTCTCCAACGTGCTGCAAACTGCTCCGCTCTGCCAGCCATTTAGCAATAAAGCTTCAGGCTCCCGTCCCACTAGTTAACACAGCACTCGAGTGATCTCAGCTCAGTAAGCTTAGCTCTTTCAGTGATTTCAGCTTGTAGTTGAGGGCCGCCGTTGTGCAGCACTTGGACCAATCGTGAATTCAGCTCAGCAGCCTCTAGATAGAGTCCTAAATGGAATCAAAAATTAGCTCTACCTTCTAAACACAGGAGAGAGAATAGGTAATATGTGCAAATGGTGATCATGCACCCTATCAAACAGTGGCCTCATACTATTCCAGGACACACACACCAGTTCCCCAGCTCTCTCTTTCAAGCTGGGTTTTCGGCTACCATGCCTTATCTATGATGCGTTATTTAATTGATATGAACATCGTTCTTCATAAGCAGTTCAGATAGTTCCTCATTCACATAATCAGAGCAGTTGACAAACACTTATTCCAGTGCCGCCAATACAAGAAATTGGGATCCCAGAGCTGTCAAAATAACCTCCCAGCTGCCGTGGGCTGTGCTTAGAGGGGGAATGGGTCATGCCATGCCAAATACCTAAAATCTTCTTTCACATATCTCAGCCATTTCGAACTTCATCAAAAACCACCATGCATAAATTTCAGGCAAATAGGCTCATAGTCCCTGCAACGCTACATGAAGATTGATTATGACATGGTTGTGAAGCACTTGAATACTATAGTGAACACTAATACAACAGGCCCATGAGTAAAATAATTCTGTTATCGAGCAGGGTATTTGATATTGCACACATTATCTAAGCCACACGATTTGAGCAGTGAGAGTAAACAAATATTGAATTGCTTCTCGATTAATTGCAACATAACATCTTTTAGCAACTGTAATTCTGCATTTCCTAAATAGGAATGTAGTGCTTTTTGACTTTGTGGACTTTATAAATGAGATAATGCCCACATAACAGGTCAAGCTAGCTGCCTATCATAGAGATTCTATAGTATATTATCAGGGTGGATAGAGACCTCATGGATGTCATCTAGTCCAAACCCCTGCTCAAAGCAGACCAATCCCAACTAAATCTATTCCCAGTCAGTGCTTTGTCAAGCCTGGCCTTAAAAACCTCTAAGGAAGGGATTCCACCACCTCCCTTATGGAACCTGTCCAGTGTTTTCCACCACCCTCCTAGTGAAAAAGGTTTTTTCCAATTATCCAACCTAAAAACTGCCCCACTTGCACTGTTGAGACCATTGCTCCTTGTTCTGTCATCTGCCACCACTGAGAACATCAAGCGGCCATCCTCTTTGGAATCCCCCTTCAGGTAGTTGAAGCAAGCTATTTTCTAAATCCCCCCTCTTCTTCCTTCTGCTGGACTAACAATCCCAGTTCCCTCAGCCTCTCTCTCATAAGTCATGTGCTCTAGCCCCCTAATCATTTTTTGTTGCCCTCCGCTGGACTCTTTCCAATTTTTTCCACATCTCTTGTAGTGTGGGCCAAAACTGGACACAGTACTCCAAATGGGCCTCACCAATGTCGAGTAGAAGGACATGATCACATCTCGATTGACTGGCAATTACTGCCTAACTTTTATTAAAAAGGGGGCCAAAAAAAAATTTTTTTGGCCCGTTAACCTTCTTGGCAACAATGGCACACTGTTGACTCTTATCCAGCTTCTTTCGATCCACTGTAACCCTAGGTCCTTTTTGCAGAACTGCTTCCTAGCCTTTAGGTCCCCTAGTCTGTAAACAGTGAATTGGGATTCTTCCGTCCTAAGTGCAGGACTCATTGCACTTGTCTTGTTGTACGCTTCATCAGGTTTCTTTTGGCCCAGGTCCTCTAATTATCTATGTTCCTCTGTATTCTATCCCTACCCTCCAGCTTATCTACCACTCCAATTCAGTGTCATCTTGCAAAATTTCTGGGAGTGCAGGTCATGCCATCTCCAGTCATTAATGAAGATATTGAAAAAAACGACCCAGGACAACCGTTGGGCACTCCACGTTGAAAACCGGCTGCCAACTGACATTGGACCATGATCACTTACCCGTTGATTCCGACAATCTAGCCAGCTTTCTATCGCTGTGACAAAGTTCCTCCTCTACCTTGGTGGGTCATGCGCTTTATTGAGCGTGTTTTGTTCACCTCAGTGATCTTCCCCTCTTGTGTAAACCACAGTTGGGTCAGCTCCTCCTGTGTCTCTGTCAGGGAGTTGGGAGGTTTGGGGGGAAACCCGGGCCCACCTCTACTCCAGGTTCCAGTTCCAGGGTCCTGTGTTCGCGCTGTCTATAGTACTCCTTTAACGGCTGGCATGACAGCTCATCAACTCCCTGCGGCTACTTCCCCCATGGCCTCCTTCCAAACACGTTCTTTTCCTCACCACCAGGCCTTCCTCCTGGTGTCTGATAACTCTTGTCCTCCGTCCAATCCTCCGCAGTACACTCTCTCACTTCCTTCCTGCTCTCTTTGCTCCAGCCCTCACACACACTCCTTCTCCTCTGGCTCTCTCTGACTGACTGGATGAGCTCCTTTTTAACCCAGGTGCCCTGATTGCCTGCCTTGATTGGCTGCAGGTGTTTCTCTTAAAGTAGCTATCTCTACTGCCTTCTAGAAAGATCTGAATTGCTCCAGGTGCCTTGATTACTGGAGCAAACTGCCATTTGGTTACCAGGGTACTAGGGATTTGGTTAGGCTGGGGTTACATACTCTGGTTTTCTCAGTATTTTACTGGTAGCCATCTGGCCTTGCCCCATACACCACCTTATAGTATTTCATTCCAGCTACTCTTTAATTGGCTGGCAAGAATACTGGGTGAGACCGATATCAAAAGCTTTGCTAAGGTCAAGATAACACATCCACTGCTTTCCCCTATTCCACTAGAGCCAGCTTATCTCCACTCTAGAAGGCAATTAGGTTAGTCAGGCATGACCTTCGCCTTGGTGAATCCATGTTGGACTTATTCCTGATCCATGTTCTCTCCTCTAAGTGCTTCAGAATTGTTCCTTTGAGGACCTGCTCATATTTATTCCAGGGACTGAGGTAGGTAATGGTCTGTAGTTCCCTGGATTCCTCTTCTTCCCTTTAAAGTATAGGCACTTACATTGATCTCTCTCTCGGTGGAGTCTCCTTCTGCTCCCTTCTCTCAGATGTACCATCTAGTCCACTCTCTGCATTAGTACCTGTGGAAAGAACATGAAAACGGTTGCTTATCTATATCTCCATTGCTGGTACATGGACGCTCCTCTTTCTTCTTCTGGAGGTCACATGCTGACAAATTTCTTCATTGTCCCTCTCTCCTCTCTGCACAGCCTGCTCCGATTCTTCAGTACGTTGTGCCCGTAGAAGCATATCCTGACATCTGTCCAGAAAATCTTCATTTTTTCTTATGCAACGCAGGGTCGATACTTGTTTCTCCAGACCTTGAACCTTCTCTTCCAATATGGAGACCAGCTTGCACTTTGTACAGACAAAGTCGCTTCTGTCCTGTGGAAGAAAGACCAACATGGCACAACCTGTGCAGGCTACAACAGCTGAACACTCACCTTCCACAACTTCTTCCTTCTAAGAGCTTCCTCTGCTGTTGCAGCAACTCACAGAAGCCCGCGAGATGAACACCTCAGTGGGCTCTCCCCAGGCAAACTCCCTCTGTTAGCCTCCGCTGTTCGCCGCTCAGCTGGTTCGCTGCTGACTGCTTTCTTATAGCAGTCAGGCCCACTCAAGGCCTACTTGGAACAAAGCTCTCCCAAGTCACACTGTTCAAACAATTAATCAAACAATCAAGTACACGGTCCAACTGACACACCGTCCCCTGCAACAGATGCTCAGATACTCACCTTATCTGGGAATTCAATCCCGCTAGGACCATCGGGATACTAATGCCAAACTGCTAACTCCCCCAATACTAGGCTGAGATCCTGATGACGTAGTGAGGCTATGTGGCCTCCCTCCAACCCGGACCGGGAGGGATGACCACCACCACCTGACTGCAAGGCCAAATAACCAAAGTGCGATCAAGCAACTGACCATACAAATTACAGTCAATTCTGCATCCAGAATGCTCTCCTCCTCACTCCCTTCCCACCTGTTAGAGCAGTAGTATCTGGGCTGTCTAAATATCTGTTCGCCTCTCCTGTGCTGGCTGAAAGGTGAGGATTTTGATGAAACGGGGACTATAGCTCTCAACTTCAAACTTGCAGTGTGTGAGAACAGCAATCAGAATGTGTGACAAACGATAAATGTGGAATTTTTTGTTGTGTGTTGCATCATAATTTAGAGTCCAGTGGTTTTTAATTATAAAATCCTGTTTTGAAGGATATTGTGACAGGGTGGACTAGGTCCCGAGGCCCCCTGGTGGAGGCCTTCTGGCCCTGCCTCACCTCACCCCAGAAAAGTGCAGAGGAGCATTCCTTCAGGCAGCCTTGAGTGGCTGCAGGTGAGCAGCCAATCAGGGGCCAGAAGGGCCATATAAAAGGAAGCAGCAGAGGCAGAACAGTCAGTTGCTGCCTGGATCCTGAAGAGGGAGGCCTAGGTGCCTGGCTGGCAGGAGAAAGAACAGCAGGACTGTGGACAGCTCACTGCAGGTAGGACTGACCCCAGAGAAGGCTGCCAAATACCGGATGCCTGGCTGGCTGGAAAAGCAGCAGTGCAGGCAGGCTGAACCCAGGGGACTGAGCCTAGAACCTAACCAGACTGGGCAAGTGTACTGTGATGGGCCATGCTGGTCTGGCTAAAGATTGAGCCCAGGGAGGGTTGCTGAAAGGACACCAACTGAGGGTATCAATATGGGCCCCTGTTGGGCTGTTAAAGCAATATCTCTAGGAAGCAAGCCTTAGTGCTATGGCCCCATACCAGTGCCGTGAGAAAGAACTAGAGGCTGTATACCCTGGAAGGAGGGACTGTATGTTTACTTGGATAGAGGGCTGAGTCACTGTAGACCCATTGAAAGAACAATCGGGTATGGTGGGCACTTGAGAGGCAGGGACCACCCCGTTGTAAGAACTGAAAGCAGGCTCACACCTGACCAGAAAGGTGGGTGCCATGCAGTTCAGAACAGCATGATTGCAGGCACATATTGGTTAGAGAGGGGGCGCTCATAAGAGGCAGGTGCTGATGTCATTACAGATATTTTCTCATTTGTGTAAATTAAGTAAACCATTTTTCTAAAAGAGAAAATTGGAAAAGCTAATTGCCAACACACATCACCAGCAGTCTGGACCTTTGGGGTATAACTAGGGCCCTACCAAATTCACAGCTATGAAAAATGCATCATGGACTATAAAATCTGGTCTTTTGTGAGCTTTTACGCTATACTATACAGATTTCACAGGGGAAACCAGCATTTCTCAAATTGGGCTTCCTGATCCAAAAAGGAGTTGCAGAGTGACATCCTTCTGCGCTGCCTTCAAAGCTTGACAGGCGGAGAGTAGGGGCTGTTCACTGGGCACCCATATTTGAAGGCAGCACCCTGTCAGCAGCAGCACAGAAGTAATGGTGGCAATACCATACCATGCCATCCTTACTTCTGTGCTGGTGCTGGCAGTGGCTCTGCCTTCAGAGCTGGGCTCCTGGCCAGCAGTGGTCACTCTCCAGCAGCCTGCACTGCTCTGAAGGCAGTACCACTGCCAGCAGCAGTGAAGAAATAAGGGTAGCAGTACCCCCACCCCAAAGGGCACAACTCCTTTTTGGATCAGGACCCCTACAATTACAACACTGTGAAATTTCAGATTTAAATAGCTGAAATAATGAAATTTAATATTTTTAAAATCCTATTACCATGAAATTGACCAAATTGGACTGCGAATTTGGTAGGGCCCTTGGTATGACTGCACTGTAATATATGACCTGTGGTTGGCCTGGGTCAGCTGACTCCAGCGTGCAGGGCTCAGGCTGTGGGACTATAAAATTGCAGTGTAGACATTTGGGCTCAGGTTGGAGCCTACGCTCTGAGACTCCACAAAGGGAGAGGATCCAACAGCCTGGGCTCTAGCTCAAGCCTGAACATCTACACTGCAATTTTATAGCCTTGCAGCCTAAGTCAGGTGATCTGGAACAGTTGCAGTTGTATCACAGGTCTTCTATTGCAGCATAGAGGTACCCTTTGAATCCCAGCAGACCACCACCACCACATGAGCTACAACAGTAATTGCTAACTTCTGTGCAGACAAGGCACTAGATGAGGTCTTGACACACTTTATCAGTGCGTGTCACCGTGAGGTACAGTTGTCTGCTGAACATGAAAAATTGCAGATAAGGAATTCGGGGTTAAATCCCTGGCTTTAGGACAGATTGATCTAGTGGTAGGAGACAGACTAACCAAAGCATAGATGCCACATTTAATCTGAAAGGCAAGTTGGTTAGTGGGTAAAATTTAGGTCTGCCATTAGAGATCTGGATTCTATTCCTAGCTCTTCCTCTAGTGGTTTTGTGCAACCTCTGTTAACCTATATGTAAAATAGGGCTAATATTTGACTGTCTTCTAGGTTCGGAGTATTAGGCCTTTCTCAATAAGGGTTGTGTAATGCATGGGAAATATAAGTACCAGAGGTGAGATTTGAATTCATGGTCTTCTGGCTCCATGCACTTTCCTGTAGGCTACGGGGTCTATACATACTATTTTGGTGCAGCAGTACTGCTGTCCCTTTTAATTAGAAATGCAGACCATCCTGCAAAATCCAGTACACTTGAAAGCTCTGACTGGGACAAAACCCTCAGACCAACTTATTCTGTGCCTCTCAAGTGTCCCTCATTTTGTCCCAAAGTTCATTACATTTGGTATCTTCTCACTCTTTGTTTCTGATGTGAATAATTTTCATCAGTAAGAGTCTTGAAGCTGAGATTAGCATCACTGACACTAAGGGAAGGAATTCTACTGCATTTTAAGTCTGCATGAATAATTTTTGTCTTGCATATTTAGGTCTTTGTCATTATCTTGCATTCCACATTTGGCTGTGGCAGATTGACAGGTATGACTCTGTAAATTGGTACAACTTGTTGGTCTGACTCCCCAGTCTCCATGAGAATTCGTCTCCGCCACACCACTCTTCAGCCAGCTGGTTCTGCTGACTCTCAGGTGGCATCACCTCAGCAACCTGCCCCCATTCTCCACGCTTCCATCCTCGTCTGTCTCTTTCCCTTCTTCCCTTTCTTTACCTCTATCTGTCCCTCGTTACTTTATTTCTCTTCCACACACATGCTGAAATTGTGGAAGAGGAATGACAAGGAGTAGTAATGACCAGGGCTAGCCTTAAGGAAAATGGCACTGTGGGCAAACTTGTATTTTGGTACCGCTGGCCCCCACTGCTTAATTTGTAATGAAAGAGGTGCCAAAGCCCTGGCACAAACTAAGCACTGTCTGGGCAGCTGGAGAGTGGCTTATTTGAAAAGAGTGGGAAACTTTAGACTATTGTCCCCAGATCACTGCACCACAACCATTTATATGGATTTTCTCCTGAAGTACGATGCTCCCCGCCCCAGGGGAAACTCACCATGCCTGGGGTGTTCGCTGGCATGTGGGCTTGTGAAGGTTCAGTATGAAAGTGATTGGTATGTTAGTAGAGGTGTATTTTACTGCCCTGTTTCAATGCTGTCCATGTACTTAACAATCATGCCTCTGTGTATTGTTCTTTGTTTTGTGCTTCTGCAGATCTGGCCTTGACAGGCACCCTCTACATACCTGCAGAGTGCCTTCAATGGCTAAGAAAGTGCCTGAGATGAAGCAAGGAAGACATGGTCCTGGCAGTGATGGAATGCTCGGATGCTGAAATAGGGAATGCAGGCAGTGGAAGGAAAGAGCAGAAAATGAAGCCTAATTTAGGGCTACAATGGAGAAGATGATTAAAGTGATGGAGAAGCAAAACAGGCTCTTATAATGCTCCAGAGTGAGCAGATGCATACCTACCCTCCCCTTCTGCACATTCAGAACTCTCTCCGATGCCCTTCCCAAAATTCTCCCACAAATTCCTTTGTGTTGTCTGGCATTTCTCACTATCCCCCTCACTCCACCCCCACAGAAATCTTTTTAACTGAGAGCTGTACTTAAAGCACAGCTGTGAAAATTGGTCCTCCTGTGTGGTATGAAGATTTTTTTTTCTGGTGTAATAAACACAAAGTTTCTTTGAATAAGAACTCTTTATTTTTTCCACAGTAAATTGTGATAGCAGAGGCCAGCAACAAATGAACAAGCAATAAAATCATTTGCTTAGAGTGAATCCTAGGCCACAAATCATAAGTGCTGCCTTGCAAACATCGATTTCATTAAGCATTGTAGTCCATAGCACAGCGACATTAATTACTGGTTCTAATCTTCAAAGTGTTGCCCCGAAGTGTCCCTGAGTTGAATAGCACCCTCCTACCCCCCAACCCCTGTAATAGCTCTGGTATCTGACTGCTGAAAAGCAGCTGCCACGTGTTCCACCTCAGCAGTCCACCCCTGAGCAAACTTTTCACCCTTACCTTCACAAATATTGTGCAACATGTGACTCTGACCATGAGAATATTATCCTCATTTAGGTCTAACCTGCCATAAAGGGATCACCAGCACACCTTTAATCTGCCAAATGCATATTCCACAGTCATCCTGCATCTACTCAGCCTGTTGCTGAACTGCTCCTTACCGCTATCTAGGTTTCCCATGTAAGGCTTCATGAGCCATGGCATTAAGGGGTCTCCCAAGATCACTATGGGCATTTTAATATCCCCTACTGTAATTTTCCAGTCTGGGAAAAAAGCCCCAGCTTTCTGTACAGGTCTGTGTGCCTGAAGATACAAGAGTCATGCACCTTTCCCAACCACCCTGCGTTGCTATCAGTGAAATGCTTGTGGTGATCCACAAGTGCCTGCAACACCATGGAAAAGTACCCTTTCCTATTGATGTACTCTGTCACAAGGTAGTCAAGTGCCAAAATTGAAATAGACATGCCACCTATCACCCTTCTGCAGTTAGAGAAAACCATTGCTGGAAAGCAATCCACTATTCACGCACATTGCCAAGAGTCATGGTCCTTTGCAGCACAATGCAATTAATGGCCCTGCATGCTTGCGTTAACGCAGCCCCAAAGGTCAACTTCCTGACTCCAAACTGATCTGTGACAGAACAGTAGCAGTCTGGAGTTGCCAGCTTCCATGGTGTGATCGCCACACGCTTCTCCAGTGAGACGGCAGCTCTCATTTGAGTGTCCCTGTGCCAGGGTTGGGGCAAGCTCAGCACACAGTTCCAGAAAAGAAGCTTTCCTCATCTGAAAGTTCTGCAGCCACTGCTTGTGTCAAGGTTTTTTTTCCCCACTTTGAACTTTAGAGTACAAAAAGTGTGGACCTGCATGAATACTTCTAAGCTTAATTACTAGCTTAGATCTGGTACACTGCCACCAGCCAGAATTTAGTGTCTGGAACACTTTTCTGTTCCCCCAAAACCTTCCCTGGGGAACACAGATCCAACCCCCTTGGGTCTTAAAACAAGGAGAAATTAACCATCAACCCTTTCCCCCCAAGACTTTCCCCTCCCTGGGTTGCCTTGAGAGGCTTCACACAGATCCAAACTCCTTGGATCTTAAAACAAGGAGGAATTAACCATCCCCTCTCCTTTCCCCCTACCAATCCCTGGTGAGTTCAGACCCAATCCCTTGGATCTTAAAACACGAAAAAATCAATCAGGTTTTTAAAAAGAAAGCTTTTAATTAAAGAAAGAAAAAAAGTAAAAATTATCTCTGTAAAATCAGGATGGAAAATGCTTTACAGGGTACTCAGTTTCATATAGACCAGAGGGACCCCCCCTCCCCAGCCTTAGATTCAAAGTTACAGCAGAGGTAAAAATCCTTCCAGCAAAAAGAAACATTCACAAGTTGAGAAAACAAAAATAAGACTAATCTGCCTTGCCTGGCTATTACTTACAATTTTGAAACATGAAAGACTGGTTCAGAAAGATTTAGAGAGCCTGGGTGTACGTCTGGTCCCTCTTAGTCCCAAGAGCGAATAACAAACAAAACAAAAAGCACAAATAAAGACTTCCCTCCACCAAGATTTGAAAATATCTTGTCCTCCTATTGGTCCTCTGGTCCGGTGTCAGCCAGGTTTACTGAGCTTCTTAACCCTTTACAGGTAAAAGAGACATTAACCCTTAACTATCTGTTTATGACAACTATGTAAAAGGCTTTCTGCATAACTATGCGATCCCACCACTCAGGGGTTGTTTCATGAGCCCAAAAGCAACAGTCCATCACGCGCAGCTGCTCTGTGAATGCTAAAAGCAATCTAATGTTGATCCTATCAGTGTCAGACAGCATGTCAGGCAACTGTGACTCCTGTTGACTTCAGAACTTCAATATTAACTGCACTGCCATTCACAGAGTAGTACTGACAGCTAGCAGAGCATGGGAAGGCAGCGTTGGATCCATGGCGGGGGAAGCAGAAAACAAAGGATGTTGAAAAATGCTGCGAACCGAAGATGGAAGCACACAGAATGCTGGGACGGAAAGCAATGCATCATGGAACAGTGAGCCTGGACCCATGATGCTCTGTGATCCACTCTGCCTTCCCACAAGACCTAGCAGCAGAAAGTGGAGAGCTGAACTGTGGGATAGCTTCCCATAATGCATTGCTCTCACTGTTGATGCTACTGACCCAAGTGTGGATGTGCTATGATGACAGAGCAAGACAGTGTGAACATGCAACAACAATTTTCTTTTAGTGCTTTTGGATCGTTGAGAAAACTTTTGGCAAAAAAACTCATACAGTGTAGACATAGCCTAAATGCACTTCTGGAAGGTGCTCAAAAACTATGGTGATGAGCATAGTATAAGGACTGGTATTGGAGAGCAAAATGTGAATGACTCTTCCACCATGCACGATTCTTAAGAGTGTCAGGTCAGGAAAGGGAGCTGGGCTTAAGCGTGGACAGCTCAGTAAAGACCTTGCTCAACATGCAGCTGTAATTACAAAAATAAGGAATAGGATAAAGAGAATAATAGAGAAAATATTATAATACCATTGTATGAATCAATGGTTTAGTCTCCTCTCAGAATACTGTGTCCATTATTTGTTACTCCATCTCGGAAATATATATTAAAGAATTGGGGAGGCTCAGAGGAAGGTGATGAGAATGATATGGAAAAACTTTCAAAAGAGAAATTCAAAGACTGGGATTGTTTACCATAAACAAGGGATAAATGAGAGAATATGATAAAAATCCATCAAGTAATGCACAGCACAGAAAGGGGAGACTGGGAGCTTCTGTTTGCCCTCCCTCATAACACAACAACATGGAAGTGTTCAACGACACTGAAAGTGAGCAAATTCACAGCTCAGACAGTAGAACTCCTATTTCATGAACTAGTTGGAGATTGAAGAGTTCATCAAATTGAACATCTCAAAATTACAATAGATATGGTGCATAAATTGCAGTATGGCACACTGCATCACCTTCTTCTTGTCCTTCAAACCACTGCAAAGCAATTTCCCATGCATCAAAAGCATAAGAACATGAAGGGACGTTGACTTACTCTTCATCAACAGCACTCTCACTATATGATTTTTAAGACTGATATTCATAAAATGGAGATTATACTGTAAAAGGAAATATAACACATAATTAGCAAATGGAACTCACTGCCACAGGACATCATTGAGGTCAAGGAGCTAGCAGGATTCAAAGAGGGACTGGATGCTTATATGGATAACAAGACTCTCCAGTAGTTATGCTAAGAAAGAAAAAAATCGGGAAAGGCTATAAACCTCCTGCTTCAGGGGGTAAGCCAAACTGTTAGAGACCAGGCTGAGGTGTTCATGGGGGCAGACTGTCTCACAGCTGCTACTGCACCATTCTTATACCTTCCTCCGCACTAGCTGGTGATGGCAGCTGTAAGAGACCCCATACTGCCTAGAATGGATTTCAGGTTAGACCCAGTCTGGCAATGCCTATGTTCCAGGAGAGGGAAAGGGAAAATAAAGTGGTAAGGAATGAAAGGGAGAGGAGAGAGAGGCTGAACTTGGGATGGGATGCCAGAGAGGTTCCATTTGCAATGAGGAAGGGAGACAGGCCGTGGGTCCCGAGATGGGGAAAGGGCAGGAGACGAAGGCTGCGGGTGCGGCTGGGAGTCGCTATGCTTGTGGAGGGGAGCAGTACAGCTGTGCTCATGGTCCTACTGGTGAGAGAGCACGGGGGAAGCCGCTGGTTAGCAGCAGGCTGGGCCAAGCCCTCCCGCGCAGGGCCACGGGCCCAGCTGTGAGTGCACGACAGCACCGCCTGTGCCTGGTGCTGCCAGCTCTCTCACCCCCACTGGTTTTCTCCAGAAGAGGGCGGCAGCCACCATCTGACCCGGCCGCCTGAGCCCTGAGGGCACAGGATAGCCACAGGATGCCCGCCCCAGGCGGTGGATGAATTGCTTTGTGTTCATCGTTAAAAATCTCCGGTCTGGGGTCTGGCCCTCAAGGGCTGGTTGTGGGGCCAGGGTCCTGTAGCTCCCGCCACGAGCTGGCAGAGGGTAGGCTGGGAAGAGCCAGCCTCAGGGTGTACACCGCCCCGTCTCACCCAGCCCCCCGTGGGCCTGTGCTCACCCTGCCTCACCCATCAGCCCTGCTTCGCCTCACCTGGCTCTCCGCAGACCTGTGCTCGCCTAGCCCAGCTCCCCGTGGACCTGCGCTCTCCCCACCTCGCCTCACCCAGCTCCCCACGGACCTGCACTCACCCCACCTTAGGGCTGCTCAGAGGATTCAGGGTGCCTGGGGCAAAGCAATTTCAGAGGCCACTTCCATAAAAAAAAAGTTGCAATACTATAGAATACAATATTCTCGTGGGGGCCCCTGTGGGGCCCGCAGCAAATTGCCCCACTTGTCCCCCCCCCCCCAGTGGCCCTGGGAAAAATAAACATTTAAAAACCTTCCGCATCTCAGAACAAACCCAGTTTTGAGAAAGCTTCTTTTTAAGTCACCTTTACAAGGTATCACTGGTTCTCAGCATCAGCTAGTGCTAAAAGGCACTAAAGCTCATTAAAAGGGTTGGACAAATATTTTCCATCAAAACTTTTTTTGGATCGAAAACTAGGGGGTTTTAAAAAGCAGAAAAAAATCAGACAATGTCTGCTTTCCTCCAAAATTTGTTGTGAGTTTTTTAATCGAAAACTTGAAATTAGTGTGCCAAAACCTGAACATGATTTGGGGTTTCAGAAGTGTGTGGCCAAATATTTGCTGTTTGCTGTGTTTTACTGTTTAAAGAAACAATAAAAAAATATCCAAAACTTTTGAACCACCGCAGCCTGAGCCCATCCAGTCAGAGATTTTTCCAGGTTTCTGATACTCTGCTGGCTTCTTTGACTCACATCTGTCTCCACAACTTTGGGTTCATTTAGGTTAGAACATAAGAATGGCCATACTGGGTCAGACCAAAGGTCCATCCAGCCCAGTATCCTGTCTACCGACAGTGGCCAGTGCCAAGTGCCCCAAAGGGAGTGAACCTAACAGGTAATGATCAAGTGATCTCTCTCCTGCCAGCCATCTCCACCCTCTGACAAACAGAGGCTAGGGACACCATTCCTTACCCATCCTGGCTAATAGCCATTAAAGGACTTAACCTCTATGAATTTATCTGTTTCCTAGAGACTGGCTCAATGGGGTCCCTCACAACTAAAAAATCAATGTTAAATGTTTTCATTTCTGAAAATATATTAATTCTGATAGGTTATGAAAAAGGCTCCCAGAGAGTATTTTAATATAAAATATTTACCAGAATGGTTATTCTGGAGACGGTTACTGTGGGTTTGTCTTTAGTATAGCTTATATACATACTCCACGAACTGAGCATTTGAGCTTGTTCCAGAATCTGGGATGTTGTGAAAACTGAAATGCTCAAAACAGCACATGCATGTGAATGGACACAGGGTGCTAAAATTATATTAACCCAGGGGGTTGGGAGCTCTCAGGGGGTCACGAGGTTATTACTGGGGGGCACACGCTGTCAGCCTGCACCTCAAACCCTGCTTTGCCTCCAGCATTTATAATAGTGTTAAATATACAGGTAAGTGTTTTTAATTTATAAGGGGGGGGGCATACTCAGAGGTTTGCTATGTGAAAGGGGTCACCAGTACAAAAGTTTGAGAACCACTGAATTAACCCCTTTGGAGCCCCGGGGAATGCAGTGGAGGGGCATCTCCCTTCATGGGGTTGCAAAGGACGTAGGTGGTGTAGGATATTGCTCTTCTCATGTGATCCCTCCCCCATGGCTCTCTTGGCTCTATCAGTGTTAATCTGAAGTGGCTAGTTTTAAATGAAGCTACCTTCTCCTGACATGAATCTCCCTATGGCAGTGAAATTAAATGTAGACTATAATTTGGCATTTGAGAAGTGAAAAGGATGGTAGCCCTAATCGAAAAGCCAACAGCTTGGCTCTTTGTGTTAAATAGCCGTCTGCAAGCCTCAAATTACTGAATGAGTTTTAGGGTAGGGAAGGCTGTGCCTCCCCAAACAGCCTGGCCCTGCCCCCTATTCGACCCCCACCCACTTCCTGCCCCCCTCAGACTCCCCAACTCATCCTGCTTCTTGTCCCCTGACCGCCCCCCTAAACCCACCCAACCAGCCCCCCTGCTCCCTGTCCCCTGACTGCCTTTACCCCTATCCACCCCCCTGCCGAGTCCTGACAGAGCCCTGGAACGCCCATGATCCAACCCACCATTCCCCATTCCCTGACCACCCCCCCAGAACCTCTGTCCCTTCCCTGTCCAACGGACTCCCTGCCCCGGGGCCCCTGACTCCGCCTTTTCTTCACCGGAGCCGCAGGGTTAAGCTCGGGCAGGGCGCCAGCTCCAGTCGTCCGAGCGGCCCAGCAGGTGAACTGCTCAGCGGCCCGCTGGAGCTTTCAGCAGGCTCCGAGGAAAGGTTGTAAGCTGAGCACGCGCACTTACCAGGCGGGCTCCAGCGGGGCGGGATTTCAGGCCTGGCCAGGGCCACACTGCACGCTGTTCCACCCGGAAGGCTCCCAGCTGGATGTCGCTTCAGGGCTCTGGGAGGGGGCGAAGCGGCTCCCAGCAGGGGTCGGGGCGAGGGAGCCTCCGCATTCTTACCATGCCGGCTCCCTGCAGGAGTCACTCGGTGCCTGGGCAATTTTGGCCCCATCTGCCCTGCCTCTGCAGGCGGTCGCTCTGGGCCCTGTCACGTGTGCCTATGTGTTAGTTTCCCAGATTGAGCAGAGGAGCCTGCACTTGCCCGCCGCCTTTGCGAGAAATCATAGTGGATCCCAGCGGTTTGTGTGATGTTGCGAACATCTGGAACTTGTTCTTTGAGAAGTTTTTAAAGCACTCAGTGCTCCCAGCGAGGATAAGGTCGTTAAAATTAGCAGCCGGAGACACTGGCAACCTTTAATTCTGTCCAGGGCTGATTCTTCTTCGCCGCGGCTCAGTTTCGCAAACCCATGATGGTCCTGTCATGTAGGCATTTTTAGAGTAATTCTATACTAGGGCTTATCCTACCAAATTACACAACGTACAGAGAGCAAGCAGGGACTAGATTTATTTGCACTGGCTTCTGCCATAAGCTGCGCTTTCGGGGGCCTCCCTGCAGCTGGTCAGGTCATCAATACTCCCCTCAGGAAACTGCGAATAGTCCAGACCCCCCCCGTATGGCTCCCCCCAGGCCTGCGCTCGCAATGGCTCGCTCCGCTGTGATGTGCACTCCAGGAGAAACTGCTGGATGCAACGCAGAGAATTGTGCCATAAATAACGTTGAACATGATTCCAGCTCCCTCCCCGCCCTCCCCCCCCCCCCCCCCCGCTCCGCCCCCCCTCCTCCGCTTCACTGCTCACTCGGCGCCCCACACGGGCCTCGCCCCCTCGCCCCATCCCCCCCCCGCTTTCACGCCCACTTCGGCTTCCCCCCGGGCCTGCGCTCGCCTCGCCACGCCCCCCAGGCCTGCGCTCGCCGCTCTCGCCCAACCTCGCCCGGCACCCCCAGCCTGCACTCGCCCCGCTCCCTCCCGCTTCCACGTCACTCGCTCCCTCCAGGCCTGCCCCCCCCCCCTCCGCCCGACCCCACGCCCCCACCAGGCCTGCGCTCGCACCCGCCCCGCCCCGCCTCTCCCCAGGCACTGCGCTCACACCCCCCTGCCTCCGTCTTCACGTCACTCGGGCTCCCACCCAGCGCCTGCACTTCGCCCCACCCCGCCCGGCTTCCCGCAGGCCCCCGGCTCGCCCCGCCGCGCCCCCCCGCCTCGCGCGCCTCCTCGCCCCGCCTCCCGCTAACCGAGCGCTCAGCCTGACCTGGAAGCAGACGGGCTGAGCCGAGCTCTTCCCGCCGGCTGCCCACTGTGGGGTCGCTGAACGCTCGAAGCCCCAGCCCCAGCCCTGTCCCAGCGGCCCGGGTCTCCCGCTGCGCGCCGAGGTGAACGGTGAACAGCCGCCGGCGAGGGGGTGCGGCAGAGAGCCTGGCATGTTAGGGCGGCCCTCGCGTCTGGGAGCCTGGTGGCGAGTGAACAGATTGTCACTGGGGGCCGTGGCTGAGCTGCCTGTCTTTGCTGCCCCCCCCGCACGGATGCCTGTTTCGAGACACTTGGCTCCCTGGTGTGACTTGAGAGGGACAGATGTGGGCCTGGTGCTCACTGTTCTTTTCTGTAAATCCTCTCTTGGGGAGGGACTATCCAGCGGGGTTTGGGTTCCCTTGTGCCCTTTGCATTGAGCTGCACAGCTCATGTACTGTGCGGTCTAGGGAGAGAGCCTAGCATCTCTGTGGGCCGAAGAGAACAAGGTCTTTGTACGACAGAACTGCCGGAAGCTTGCTGGGCTTGCTTCTCCCAGGACAGGAGCTGTGCTGCATTTGTAGCTTTTCAGGCCACACAGGGACAGCTTAGCTGTGCTCTGCACGCCCCACTCTGGGTCACTGTGTCTTCCCTGCTTCCTTGCGCTGTTTGTCTGACCTTTGTTTTCTGTGCTCTGCTCCTTTCTAGGCAGGATGAGCATGTTCTGACATGGCATTGCAGTGCAAGACTCAGACTCTTCAAGTGGTAGACACTGAATACAGTGCAGATGCTGTGGAGTGGTGCCCTGTGGAAGGCTGGCATAGCATCCTGGTTTGTGGCACCTACCAGCTAAAGAAACCTGATAGAAAGGTAAGTGATAGAAATGATAGTATTAGGAGGGCTGATTGAACAGCAGTGACATAGGCCAGTCCTGACCTCTTATGCATTGTGTGAACTGAGTTCAGCTTCCTTGAGTTTTCAGATTGCTGCTACCCCATTCTCAGCAGTAAACTGCACAGATGTGAAATCTTGTTAGGACACAGCATAAGAGATTAAGAGCCTGACCTAACCCAAACTCGCAGATTCAGACAAGCCTGAATTCAGGGAACTTTCTTCCCAGATTGAAACTGCTTAGCTCACATCCACTTCTGACTTGTATTATGCATTTGTCTGCACTGGGAGGTGGGGTAGTTCCCTTGAAATGTATCTCATCTTCTGATTGCTCACCGACTCTGTGTGCATGCTACTATCACCGTGCTAAGGCCTGCATATGGGAAAAAGACTCAAAATTGAGTGAGACAAGCAAACTATCAAAGTTGTCAGCTGTAGAGAATGTGGAAGGCATTTCTGTAGCATAAATATTTTCTATAGCCTCAGTAAAAAGCATACAAACAAAAAATCAACCCCTCAATTGTGGAAGGATAGTTGTGCTCTAAAGTGAGGCTTATGCCCTGTAATGAGGGACAGTGAAGAAACTGATTAAATACATCTCTGGTTGTAGTTTTGGGATTTTGTGTTGGTCTTTTCTTTGTTGCTACTTTTACTGAAAATAGAGAATCAAAAATAAAAAGAACTCTGGACTGGTTAGAAGAAGTCCTCTGGGTTTGCTGCTTGTTTCCGGTATGTGAATAACTGTAAATACAGTGTTGTGTTGGTCATCGGGTTGATGCTGGAACCGTAGGGAGGGGTCCACCCATGGGAGTTCCGTAAAGGATCTGGCCCTTTATATTGTGCTGATCTCTTGTAATTTGGGAATGTTTAATTGTGTGTGTGACAATGTATCCCATAATGCTTTATGGGAATATGACATAACGAGTATGTTTTATGCTACATGTGCCATGTAACATATCTCTGTAAAGGTTATGGTTTACTGACTCTATTCATCTTATTTGTACACATATATCATTTTTGTACTTGAAGTTATGAATATTGACTGTATGCTTGCTTGATTTCTAAAGCCTTGGCTACACTTGTGCGTTATAGCTCAATAAAGCCGCCAAGAGCGCTCTACCTCACTCCCCCGTCCACACTGGCAAGGCACATAGAGCGCTCTGACTCCGCGGCTGGAGCGCTCCTGGTACTCCACCTCCCTGGGAGGAATAACGTTTGTTGCGCTGTCAATGGAGCGCCGCAGCACCAGTGTGGACACCTAATGCTCTCTGATTGACCTCTGGAAGTGTCCCACAATACCTGTTTTAGCCACTCTGGTCATCACTTTTGAACTCTGATGCCCTGTCCTCAGGTGACCAAGTGTCAGACCCGCCCTTTAAATTCCCTGGGAATTTTGAAAATCCCCTTCCTGTTTGCTCAGCCAGATGTGGAGTGCTCTCAGTGCATCTTTCCAGGTGGCCATGCCTCCATGTGCCAGGCGATCCCCAGTTTGGAGCAATGGCGAGTTGCTGGACTTCATCAGTGTTTGGAGGGGGGGGGGGGGGAAGCTGTGCAGTCCCAGCTGCGCTCCAGCTGTAGGAATTATGATACCTTCAGGCACATATCAAGGGCCATGATGGACAGGGGCCATGGCTGGGATGCGGTGCAGTGTCGGGTTAAAGTAAAGGAACTATGGAATGCCTACTGCAAGCCCGTCAGGCAAACGACCACTCCGGTGCTGCCCCCACAACCTGCAAATTCTACAAAGAGCTGGATGCAATACTTGGGGGCGATCCCTCTTCCACTGCAACGACCACCATGGATGCTTCTGAGCCCAGCACAGCAAGGTGGGGGAGGAGGGGGAGGAATGTACGAGCAGTGGTGCTGAGGTGAGGGGAAACACCCCAGAATCCCTCGATGCAAGCAGCCAGGAGCTCTTCTTGAGCCAGGAGGAAGGCAGCCAGTTGTGGTGTCCGGTGCTTGGGGAAGGACAAACAACAGAGGAGGTTCCTGGTAAGCGGCTTTCTTTTCGGAAAGGAAATTTTTAGGTACGGGCTCTTTAGGCGAGGATGGGGGACCATTGCTGCACGCAGGCAAGCTGCGTATGGGCCAGGACGGAAGCCGCATTGTAGGAAAAGACCCTCCGTTGCTTCTCTGTTCACCCTCAGCAGCGAGATATCTTCCAGTACGAACTCCTGTGGAGGATGTTGGCACAGTGTTCAGTATAGGTTTCTCTTGCAACTGTTGGCTCTTCTCAAGGCACAGAAACCCAGAGGACAGTACAGCCATGAAACAATCAGTCCCCATGGACCCTGTGCTTGCTTACCATTTCTGGGGCTCCCATGGGTTATGTGCGCTCGTTTTGGGACAGGCAACATATGATTTTTGTGATTGCCCTCCTTAAGTGCGAGGGAATCGTTGCTCTGTCTGGTGTGTACAATGCTGCCTCTGTTAAGTGTTGCATTTTGCAAGAAGTCATGCAGCAGTCTGTAAATGAGAATCGAAAGGCACAGACGTGGAGGGAGAGCGAAAGGAGAATCCGCCAGGAAAATGCAACGCACTGGCAGCAAAGCATGGAACGGCTGATTAGCATAATGGAGCGCCAAGCGGACTCTATCCAGGCACTCGTCGCCATGCAGGCAGAACACCAGTGCACTTGCCCCCCTGCAGCCCTTGTCCCAAAACTCTTCCTCTTGTGCCCCCATGTCCCCTCCAACCCAATTTCCCCAACATCTGGGTTCTTACCACCCCCAGCTGCCTCCTACACCCATAGCTTTACCACCCACCCATGAAAACTACGACCCTTATTCACTGCATTCAACCCCCCTCAACATGCCTTATAGCCATCCTAAAGTGCAGCACTCAGTGCACAGCACTCCAGACAGTATTTTAGAGTATGAAATCAGGATATACTGAAGCCTATGAGTGAACCGGTCCCCACCCCACTCCCTTGTCCTTTTGGTAATTCTATGTTACTTTGTTTTATTTCAATAAATGAATTTTTTTTTCAATAAATGGAGTTTTTTACTTTGAAAACATTCTTTATTAGTGCATAAAGCAAAATATACCTTAGCCCAGGAAAGCAACAAGCACTGCAAGTCAGTGTACCAAACACAGCCACTACACTCAACTCCCGTGCAGAGCACTAGACATTACTGGTGGCTTTCAGCCTCAGATTGCTCCCTCAAGGCATCCGTAATCCTTGCAGCCCCACGCTGGGCCCCTCTAATAGCCCTGCTCTCTGGCTGTGCAAATTCAGCCTCCAGGTGTTGAAGTGTGAGGCCCATGCCTGAGTGAAGCTTTCACCCTTCCCTTCACAAATATGGAGGGTACAGCACGCGGATATAACCACAGGGATGCTGTCTTCGGCCAAGTCCAGCTTCCCATAAAGAGAACGCCAGCAGCCCTTCAAATGGCCAAAAGCACACTCCACAGTCATTCGGCACTGGTTCAGTCTGTAGTTGAACCATTCCTGGCTGCTGTCCAGGCTCCCTGTGTAGGGTTTCATGAGCCACAGAATTAAAAGGTAAGCAGGGTCTCCAAGAGTCACAATGGGCATTTCGACTTCCCCTATGGTGATCCTTTGGTCTAGGAAAAAAGTCCCAGCTTGCAGCTTCTTGAACAGGCCAGTGTTCTGAAAGGTGTGCGTGTCATGCACCCTTCTGGGCCAGCTTGCATTAATGTCAATGAAATGACCATGATGATCCACAAGTGCCTGGAGAACCGCGGAGAAATACCACTTTTGGTTATCCTACTCGGAGGCTAGGTGGGCTGGTGCTAGAATAGGAATATGCGTCCTATCTATCACCCCACCGCAATTAGGGAAAGCCATTTGTTCAAAGCCAGCCACGATGTCATGCATGTTACCCAGAGTCACGGTTCTTCTGAGCAGGATGCGATTAATGGCCCTGCAAACTTGCATCAACACAATTCCAACCATCGACTTTCCCACTCCAAACTGGGTAGCAATTGATCGGTAGCTGTCTGGAGTTGCCAGATTGCAATAGCCACCTGCTTTTCCACTGGCAGGGCAGGTCTCAATCTCGTGTCTTTGTACCGCAGGGTGGGGGTGAGCTCAGCACACAGTCCCATGAAAGTGGATTTTCTCATCCAAAAGTTTTGCAGCCACTGCTCGTCATTCCACACTTGCAGGACGATGTGATCCCACCACTCTGTGCTTGTTTCCCGAGCCCAAAAGCGGTGTTCCATGGCGGAGAGCATGTCTGTGAATGAGACAAGCAATTTCATGTCTTATGCGTTACGTGACTCGATATCATCGTCGGACTCCTCACTGTCACTTAGGATCTTAAGCAGTAACTCGACTGCCAAACGAGGCATGCTGGCGAGACTCGTCAGCATGTTCCGCAGCAGTTTGGGCTTCATTCCCGCAGACCTGCACAGAAACTGTTGAAAGATGACGCCAATTTTAGACGGAAACACAGGGATTGCTGGGATGTGAAACAATGCATCATGGGGCGCTGGGACAGGATCCAGAATGCCTTGCACTCCATGCCCCCTTCCCACAAGCCACAGCGCCAGAATGAGAAGAGGGGCTCTATGGGATAGCTGCCCATAATGCACCGCTCCAAATGCTGCTTCAGGTGCAACGAATGTGGTCACACCAGCAGGCTTGCAGCTGTCAGTGTGGACAGACTGGAGCGCTTTCTCTAGTGCACTCTCCGAAGGCTGGTTTAACCCAAAGCGCTTTACATCTGCAAGTGTAGCCATGGCCTAAGTAAGTTTTTTGTGAGGCATATGATCAACTTCTTTAGAAAGGAATTTGCAAAGTTAAGTGCCCAGTCAAGAGGCACTTAAGGAACAATGCATCTTCGAATGCTCCAGTCCACATAAGAAGTCTTCCTGGAGAGATACAAGATACCATGTGGACAATGGCTTCTGCCTGTAAAGACTGTGAGTCATGCATGGACACGTGACTTGCCCAGGTGACTCCAGAACTCCATCTTGGAGCTGGACTTTGCATAGGAGAGAGGAGGGGGTCTCTACCCACAAGAGAGAGTCTATTTTAGTCCGTGGGAGACCCCTCCATGTGGTCTTCAGCTGGCTAGAGAGAGAGCCTCCCCACCCCCCACGGATACCCGAAAGAAGCTGGAACAAAGGGGTGTGAGTGATTGCTGGATCCGGACTAGCAGGAGACTAGTCTGTAAACAGAAGCTTACTGGAACGAATGAGGTGTTGTTTGCATTCAGTTTCTTAGACATAGACTTGTGTGTTTTGTTTTATTTTACTTGGTAATTCACTTTGTTCTGTCTGTTACTTCTTGGAATAACTTAAATCCTACATTCTGTATTTAATAAAATTACTTTTTACTTATTAATACATACTCTGGGTAAATTAATACCTGGGAGTGGGGTGGGGAACAGCTGTGCATATCTCAATCAGTGTTATAGAGGGCGAACAGTTTATGAGTAAAACAGATTTATTTGGGTTTAGACCCCACTGGGAGTTGGGCATCTGAGTGTTAAAGATAAGAACACTTCTGTAGCTGCTTTCAATTAAGCCAACAGCTGTTGGGGATGTGGTTCAGACCCTGGGTCTGAGTTTGCAGCAGTCTAGTGGGTCCTGAAGTCCTAAGCTGACAGGGCAGGAAAACGGGTAGAAGTAGTCTTGGCACATCAGTTGGCAGCCCCAAGGGGGTTTCTATGAGCCAATCCATCACAGTGTGTCTGATATTTTCATGTAAAGTGTGGTTCTACTCGGAAAATCACTGTAAAATTGTCACGGTGAATTTCACATTTGCTGTCTCCTAGTGACTTCAGATACAAGGTGCTTGGTTAATATATAAAAAGGTGTGTGGTGGTTGTTTGTCTGCTTCTCCCTGCTAGCTGTACAGACTCACTCTGAGAGCTGACAGTGAAGCTGGGCTCTTCCTATCTTTTTCATGACCACCAATAATAAAGATCCTTTGGGCCAAATTATGCCTTCAGTGACACCTGGCTTTCATTGGCTTTCAGTGGGTTACTCCGGTGTGGCTGATTAAAGTTGGGTAACAATTTTGGTGATTATGTCCAACATGGAATAGATCCCAATTCCTCCTTTCATAGTTTTGTTAGCTTTGAAAGATTATTAGAAGTAAAACACAACTAAAAAAACTACAGTTAAAATTAGCAGCTCTGAATCCCTAGAGCTGTCAAAACTGCTGAGTAAGTAGTGACCAATTTTACAGTCACTTTTTTTTCAAAGTGGAACAGCACTTTGAATTGCTTTCATCAAGTGACAGGGCATTACCCTCTTCACTTGCATACTCTCGTATTGAAAACCACTTCCAGTGCACCCTCCACATAAACTATCAGAGAGGTAGCCGTGTTAGTCCGGGATCTGTAAAAGCAGCAAAGAATCCTGTGGCACCTTATAGACTAACAGACGTTTTGGAGCATGAGCTTTTGTGGGTGAATACCCACTTTGTCAAATGCATGTATTCACCCACGAAAGCTCATGCTCCAAAATGTCTGTTAGTCTATAAGGTGTCACAGGATTCTCTGCTGTTTTTAACATAAACTATGTTCCTGTCTGATCTTGAGAACTAAGCAGTGGACTTGTGTGGGAGACTTCCAAGGAATGCCTAGGTGATGCGTGATGCTCGTTCAATAGATGGCATGCTTTTTTCTGAGTCAGTCTTGAATCAGTGCTCCAGCTTAGTGTTAAGAAGAGCTGAGCTGTGCGAGGGTTGCCTTTCTGAAAGGTGCAATACAAAGGTATTGAACAGCAAGTACAATAGTGCTCGTGGACTGGTTATTGCTAAAGAGCCCATGGCCCTTTTCATAAGCCCTTGTTTCCTAGCCAAATATCAGCTCACTCTGCCTCCCTATATTCCTTCTCAGTTAACTAAATATGGGAATCTAATACTCCTTTCTGCCCTAAATCGTTGTTGAGTGTTGCTGAGGGCTGTTAAACAGTTGCAGAGTCCCATCCCAGAGCTGGGTGAAATGATACAGTTATCCCTTACCTGCCTCCTAACAGAGCTTGGGGCCTGATTTTTCAGAGTTGCTGAGGATGTGTAGATATCATTGGCTTTTCCAGGAGTGGTGGCTGCTTGGCATCTTGTAGTGACTTTCCCAAGGCCCTACAGCAAATGATTGGACAAGTGACCAGGAGGAGTATAAAAATATTGCTCAGGCATGCAGGAGTGAAATCAGGAAGGCCAAATCACACTTGGAGTTGCAGCTAGCAAGAGATGTTAAGAGTAACAAGAAGGGTTTCTTCAGGTATGTTAGCAACAAGAAGAAAAGTCAAGGAAAATGTGGGCCCTTACTGAACGAGGGAGGCAACCTAGTGACAGAGGATGTGGAAAAAGCTACTGTACTCAATGATATTTTTTGCCTCAGTCTTCACAGACAAGGTCGCTCCCAGACTGCTGCATGGCAGCACAGCATGGGGAGGAGGTGACTAGCCCTTTGTGAGAAGAGTGGGTCAGACTATTTAAAGCTGGAGCACCAAGTCCATGGGCCGGATGCACTGTGTCCAAGGGTGCTAAGAGAGTTGGCGGATGTGATTGCAAGCCATTGGCCATTATCTTTGAAAATGCATGGCCTCCGGGAGGTCCAGGATGACTGGAAAAGGCTAATGTAGTGCCCGTCTTTAAAAAGAGAAGGAGGAGGATCCAGGAACTAAAGGCCATCAGCCTCACCTCAGTCCCTGGAAAAAATCATGGAGTAGGTCCTCAAGGAATCAATTCTGAAGCACTTAGAGAGAGGAAAGTGATCAGGAACAGTGAGCATGGATTCACAAGGGCAAGTCATGCCTGACTAACGTAATTGACTTCTATGTTGAGATAACTGGCTGAGAGAATAAGGGGAAAGCAGTGGATGTGTTGTTCTTGACTTTAGCAAAGCTTTTGATAGCGTTCCCACATATTCTTGCCAGCAAGTTAAAGAAGTATGGGCTGGTGAATGGACTAAGGTGGATAGAAAGTGGCTTATCATCGGTCAGCGGGTTAGTGATCAATGGCTCCATGTCTAGTTGGCAGCCGGTTTCAAGTGGAGTTCTCCAAGGGTTGGTCGTGGGCCAGTTTTGTTCATATCTTCATTAATGATTGGAGGATGGCGTGACCCGCGCTCTCAGGAGTTTGCAGATGACACTAAACTGGGAGGTGTAGTAGATATGCTGGAGGGTAAGGATAGCATCAGAGGGACCTAGACAAATTGAGGATTGGGCCAAAAGAAATCTGATGGGTTCAACAGGACAAGTGCAGAGTCTTGCACTTAACGAGGAAGAACCTCATTCACTGTTACAGACTGGAACCGAATATCTAGGCAGCATGTCTGCAGAAAAGGACTGAGGTTACAGTGGATGAGAAGCTGGATATGAGTCGACAGTATGCCTTGTTGCCAAGAAGATAATTGCATTTTGGGCTGTTATAGTAGGGCTTTGCCAGCAGATCGAGGACTGTCATTGCCCTCTATTTGGCATTGGTGGGGGGCTCATCTGGAGTACTGTTCCAGTTTTGGGCCCCACACTACAGAAGGATGTGGAAAAATTGAAGAGTCTAGTGGAGGACAACAAAATGATTAGGGGCTGGAGCACATGACTTATGAGGAAGGCTGAGGGAACTGGGATTGTTTAATCTGCAAAGAGAAAATGAGGGGGATTGATAGCTGCTTTTCAACTACCTGAAGGGATTCGAAGAGGATGGATCCAGACTGTTCTCAGGTGGTAAGTTGATTTGACAGAACAAGGAGTAATGGTCTCAAGTTGCAGTGGGGGAGTTTTAGGTTGGATATTAGGAAAAACTTTTTCACTAGGAGGGTGGTGAAGCACTGGACTGGGTTACCTAGGGAAGTGGTGGAATCTCCTTCCTTAGAGGTTTTTAAGGTCAGGTTTGACAGTGCTCTGGCTGGGATGATTTAGTTGGGGATTCATCCTGCTTTGAGCAGGGGTTTGGACTAGTTGACCTCCTGATGTCACTTCGAACCCTGATATTCTATGGTTCTTTGTTGTTGTTAGAGCTGGGAACTCAACACAGTAAGTGCTGACTCTGTCCCCTGCTCTGACTAGTAGAACTTGGTTTGCTTTCTGACAGGGTCTTTGAGGCAGAAATGTTACAATATATGAAGGAGGTGAGAAAATAGCCCCTAAGCTTACAGACTTCCTTTTCCCTTGTTCGATGCAGCCTGGTGTAAACCCCAGTGAGAGTGATGAGCCCCACACACGTCTTGGTCGCCTCTACATGTATCACTACAGTGAAGAGCAGCCTTTCATCCCACTGACTGAAATTCAAAGGATTGAAACTGCTGCCATCCTAGACATCAAATGGTAATGCTGGCTAGTGGGGTGGGGACATCAGGCTCCTTTGGCACTTGTGGCCAAGGGTTACCTGTGCCTGGACTGCTGCTGTAGGTATTCTTTCTCTCCAACTGCCAGTAGCTTCTAGTGCAGTAATGAATAAGCAGCTTCTGGTGATCACAGTGCTGTACAAGGTCTCTGCTTTTAGTTTAATAACATTTGTATTATTATTCTGTTCTAGGATGAAAAATATCAGTAAGGCACTGCTAGCTCTCAGTGTGGGCATCCCACACTTAAGCTGTGCCTGCTGCTTATCCAGCCTGGGGGCAATTCTGTTTGTGCTTGTGGAACCAGGGGAAGCAGCAGGATAGACAGTAGCAGCTGGGGGTGCTAGCTCTTCATTGGCTGTGAAAACTAGTTTTAAAGCTATGACTCTTAAAAATAATTACTCCCACCCCCCCACGTGCGCGCACGCACGCACTCACACACACAAAAAGGGCAGCTGAAGGGAACAGGAGCAATGCAAGTTAAGGTAGTTGCAGGTAGAGAGTATGCTGCCTGGCTGACACTTGTCAAAGAACTTTAGAAAAAACAATCAAACAATATAGCTCCTCCTTCTGGACTGTTTTCTTTTCCTCTAATGCAAGACGTGGCTTGAGTTCAAGACCTCGTTGTCAATTACTCTTCCAGGTGCCACATTTCCGTCGCACAACATCCCATGTTGGGCATTGCAAATGCCAAGGGAACTGTGGAGCTCTGCCACCTGACTGGAAGTGAGGTAGGTGACTGGGATGAAAGTCATTAATGTAAATTCCTTTAGCTTCATTGGTCATGTACAAAGGCTGTGGTGTTACTGAAAATGGTGTCAAAGGCCACGTCTACACTACGCGCGAAAATCGATTTTAGATACGCAATTTCAGCTACGAGAATAGCGTAGCTGAAATCGAATATCTAAAATCGATTTACTTACCCGTCTTTACCGCGCGGGATCGATGTGCGCGGCTCGCCATGTCGATTCTGGAACTCCGTTTGTTTTGGTGGAATTCTGGAATCGATCTAAGCACGCTCTGGGATCGATATATCCCGTCCAGATCAGACGCGATATATCGATCCCCGAGCAATCGATTTTAACGCGCCGATACGGCGCGTAGTCTTGACGGGGTGAAAGGCTCCATGGTGCTTTCAGTGACTCCAGGGCTAATGTGTTCACTTTACAAGTGAGGGGTTTTTTTTGTGTATGTGGCATTTTTCCTAAATGCAAATGCCAACAATTTGTTCCTAATATCTGGGAGTCAAGCTTGCCTCTGTCTATCTGTGAAGACTGGACGGTGAGGGGAGAAACGGAGAAGGGGTAGGGAAATTAGAACAGACAGAGAGCCTGGGGTTCTTCAGTTGCTGGGGAGAAGAAACAACTGTTGAAAGAGCAGTTGGTGAGATAGAACTGTCATAGAAGTTCAAGTATCAGGAGGCTCACCAAATAAAGTTTTGAGGAGGAGGCATGGGGCATTGTTAAAGGCAGCATAGAGATTGAGTGTGAAGAAGGGACTCTGTGAGGAAGAGGTTTTTGATGACTAAATGGCAGTTTCAAGGGAGTGGAGAGAGCAGAAGCCAGCCTAGAAGTAAGTTAGGACACTGTGGCTAGATGGCCCTCTAGCCACAATGAGGTTTGAAATAGAGGAGCTGCTGGGATGGATAGTTGAGGAGTCAGTGAGTTTAAGTACAGGAAATGGGAGGCACCTTATGTGGATAGTAGTGCTTGTATCTGGCACTTCAATGGCTTATATGTTAGGATTTTTCTCTCCTATAATGCTAAGCATCCTAAAATTCTCCAGGGTATGAACCTACAGCATCCATGGAATGCAGCCACCTGTGGGGTCCCCCAGTGAGGGGTGAAAGAGCAGTTAGATACTGTCTGTGTGGTTGTTTCTGTCTTCCTGATTTTGATCGATTTCCTATTCTCTCTAGTAGAAGAACAGCTGCATGTTGGAGCCACTCTGCAGTGCTGATTTAGGAGCACAATGCATTGCTTTGTCTCTGGACTGGTCCACAGGACGGGAGCAGTGGTGAGGAGGGGAATAAGTATGGCAGTGTGTGTGTGTGTGTAAAACACTTCCACCGTCCCTGCTCTCAAGAGGCTTAGAATTGCCTTTGAGGCTCCTTCATGCAGAGACGTTTGCTGTGGGGTCTCTGCATATGAACCATTAACAAGGAAATGCCTTGGCAGCTTTAGGGCTTGTGTAAAATCTAAACTCAACTTAGTCTGAGCCCCAGTAGTCTCCTGTAGTGGGGAAGCTGAGAAACTCAGTCTAGAAGTGGCTGCTCTTCTGTCTTCTCCCAGAGTTGATTCCAGGAATGTCCTCACCATGTAAAATTAGTTAAATGTCACCCTCAGGCTGAAGGGAACTGTTTGTTTTCAAAGTTAGGCGGAAAGAGAAGTGTGGATTGAACACAGGGCTGGGAACCAGGGGGAGTTCTATAGTTGACATTTTTTCACTTAATTTGGAATAGTTTTTTAATTGCTTGTGTCCATTATACTGTGTCTGTGCACACTGTTTAATGAATTGACAAAACTTCTGGCCTTGGGCAAGTCCCTTTGTATATATCTTTTGTTCTCCATCTTTAAAAAGGGATAACCACTATCTGTGCTGATTCAGAGGGGCATCCCTGTAAAGTCTGTCGCTGCTGCTTAATCACTTGGGAAGCAAAGGCCTTCTACCTCCCATGGGGCTGAACATGCAGCATCTGCAGCATTCCCAGCCCCTGCAGACCCAGTGAGTGGGAGAGCAGTGTGGGAAATTGCCTCACAGGACAGATGAGACATCTTAATGAGTGTTTCAATAGCGTTTTGAAGCTTATAGGATACTAAAGACCTTATTTCAATTAATTGTCCCAAATCAGTATGAGATGATCATTTCCTGTTTGAGAGCAGGGAGCTGGGATTGTGAATATTGCTGTGCTTCCTGTGCAGTGTAGACTGAAGATGAGATCCAGCTCTTAAGAACAGGGGACTGGTGCACTCTGCAGATGCCCAGCATTGGTGTCTGCTTGGAAGCCTTGCTCCCCTAGTGTTGCTCCATGTCTATGTTAATAAACAGATACTCATCATTTGTGTGTTAACTAGTCTTTTCAGGGTGTAACATGGCTGCAGGTGTGAAGGAGAAAGTCACTGGATTAAATGCTGGGACATGAGTTGTCTTAAACGTTAACATGTCTGTCTGTCTTTCCTGCTGTAGTGGTCACCCACTGAGAGTAATCAGCAGTGATTCAAAGGGGAAGCTGAACCTACTGTCAATAGATGAGTCTGCTCCTTCCGTGCACATTCTCAGCCAGTGGAAGGCTCACAACTTTGAGGCCTGGATTGCTGCTTTTAATTACTGGGACACAGACATTGTGTATTCAGGTGTGAACACTAAAAGCCTTTTCTTGGGGGAGGGGCAGGAAAATATCCTATAGATACGTGGCTATCAAAATACCCATTTCCATGGTGGCAACTTCTCTTTTCCCTCCTACCCTTTGCATGTGCATCATGATGACACTTCTTGCTGCTGAACCAGCCAGCTGACATCTTCTCAGTGTTTGTGCCATTGCTTGGAAAAATAATCCTTGAAGGAGTGACTGTAGGAAGTTGTGGATATTGAAATGCCCACCCTGACTGTTCATGAGCCAAGAGGGAATAGTACATTGTAATCAGAACAGGAAACTGAAGTGAGGGCTCTGGGGTTCTAGTTCCAGCTCAGCTGTTGACTTAGAGTTTGATCTTGGCACATCACTTCACTTCTCTGAGTGTTGATATCCCCATTGTGAAGTGGAGATAGAGATTCAGTTTACGTTTGTGAAGTGCTCTGAGATGCTTGGAAGAAAGGTGCCAAATAAATGTTGACTACTATTTATTTCCATTTAGGTAGGGTTCTTTCCAACCCTTTCCCCTCCCTGATCCTACCTCACACTTTTGGATGAACTGAAATCTTTGTAGTACACGGAACAGCTCTGCCCTTCATTCCATTGAAAAACGCAAGTCCTGCTATGGTCTTCTGAGTGCAACAGCAGTAAGGGCATTGTCTCCAACTCTAGTCATGCTCCAGAGCTGTCAAATCTCAGCTTCTTCTATGGTGCACTGATTTCCCAACTAGTGTTAATACAGAGACAATCTCTCCTTGTACAGGTGGAGATGACTGCATGCTGAGGGGCTGGGATACCAGGTGCTGCCCAGAAATGCCTATCTTCACCAGCGAGAGGTAACTAAGCCACTCAGATGGCCATAGAATTATGATGCATGATTGACTATGACTAAAAAGTGACAAAGAGTCCTGTGGCACCTTATAGACAAACAGAAGTATTGGAGCATAATACTTCTGTTAGTCTATAAGGTGCCACAGGACTCTTTGTCGCTTTTTACAGATCTAGACTAACACGGCTACCCCTCTGATACTCGACTATGACTAAGTATGTTCTCTCCCATAATTCCAGTTAAATTTAAATTTCAGCTTTTAACCATTCAGGGCATGACATGATCTTGTCCATCTGCGCCCTTTGTTCTCTTAGAGATGTCTCTTAGAGGAGAGTCTATTGATGAGGATTCCTAGGTTAGTCAGGAGGAGAGGATGGGAAGAGGATAAGTATGGGCCAGATCAGATGAGAAACATCCTATAAAAAAGAATCGGACACATCAGAAAAGGGCAGACAAATAACACTGCTCTACAGCCAAAATGCTTCTGAAATAATGTAGTCAAACTTTACTAATTCTGGGTCACTGAGAAATGAAAATGATGCTTAAATTGTGATTGGCTCTAGTCTAGCTTTTGGGCTCCAGACTACAGCAGTGGAATCTCCTGGCAGGTGATGTTAGGTTTCCATGTTCCGTGACTGTCAAAAGGATCTTGTCCCATTCTTCTTCATGAAGGTGATCTTGTAGCCTGCAATAATTCAATGGTGTGTGGCAGCCTCAACATCGTTCATGATCCAGATGAGTGGAGACTGTTCATTGATCATCGAAGACGAGTCTTAAAGCTGGTTTGCTGCATAATGGCAATGTTTGCATCAATTCCAGTTGGTCATGCAGTCATATGAAGGAAACCTATGACACAACATGAAACAACTTTTGAGGTGCATAAACTATGACACATCAGTGCAGCTTTGTGGCCGATTTGAAGTTGTGCTCTCTTGCTTGTCTGCAGCTGGATACACAAAGTACTGCTGTTCTTCTCTGCGAATGGGGATAGTTGTGCAGAGATTCCCACTCACTCAAGAAAGATTGGCCACTCTGACAGTCATTGAGCCTGGGAGGAAAAGTGTTCAGCATCCACCACTTGTTGAATCAAGGAAGATTTTGTTACCCCCTTACACATCAAGCTGGGTCTGATGAAGAACTTTGTCAAGGCCATTGACAAAACACAACAGCTTTCAAATACTCTGTAGAGAATTTCCAAGGTTAAATGAACTAGATAAAGGAAGGTGTCTTTGTTTGGTCCTCAGATTCGTGAACTCTTGACGATGATGCATTTGACTATGCACTGCGTGGCAGGGAAAGACGGCATGGAAAGCCTTCCAGTTAGTGCAATAAATTTCTCGGAAACAAGGCAGACAACTACAGGTTGTTGGTGGAAAACCTCCTCAGGCATACAAAGCCTTGGTTGCAAGATGTCACTAAAGACTACATTTTTGCACTCTCATCTAGATTTTTTCCACTGAACTGCGGAAGTATGAGCGACGAGCATGGCGAGCGATATTCATCAGGAATTGCAACAAGGGAAACGCTATCAGGGCCAAAGGGGCCCATCAGTCTGCAGACTATTGCTGGACAGTGACAAGAGATGCTCATTTAATGAATACAAGAGACAAGCCAAGAAGCGCGAGTAGACACTGAATAGGTAAACTATGTACATTAATAGTTTTTTTGCCTTTTGTTTCATATAATTTTATTATATAACCCTTTTGCTGATTTTAATGTTTACATAAACAGACAGGTGAAATATTATCATGATTAAAGCAACCATCAACCCATGAAAACCTAGGTTTACAATTTATGATTAAAACTCTACTATCTACACATATACATAGACATAAAATGTAAAAACTTATATATCTTTAGAAACAGTAGCCAATCCGTTGTTTATTGTCATAGTTTGAATATCAGCACATCAAAGTACATAATAAATACCACCTTTTGTCTCTGAAGCGGGACGTTCTCAAAAATTGTTAGACCAGTGTAAACAGTGACCAAATTTTTAAAGTGCTTGTACACAAATGCTAGAAGTCTAAATAATAAGATGGTGAACTAGAGTGCCTATGAATAAGGAGGATATTGATATAATGGCATACAGAAACCGATGGAATGAGCAATCAATGGGACACAATTAGTCTGGGGTAACAAATATTTGGAGGACAGAACAGGTCGTGTGGAGGGAGGGAGGGAAGTGGCACTATATATGAAAGAAATGTAGAATCAAATGAAGTAAAAATCTTAGCGAATCCACATGTTCCATAGAATCTTTAGGGATAGTAATCCATGCTCTATAAGAATAGAACAGTGGCTTCCATTATCAACCAGCTGACCAGGACATTGATATGACTATGAAATGCTAAGGGAGATTAGCGAGGCTATCAAAGGGGGGAGGGATAGCTCAGTGGTTTGAGCATTGGCCTGCTAAACCAGGGTTGTAAGTTCAATACCTGAGGGGGGGCCACTTAGGGATCTGGGCAAAATCAGTTACTTGTCTGCTAGCAAAGGCAGGGGGCTGGACTTGATGACCTTTCGAGGTCCCTTCCAGTTCTAGGAGATAGGTATATCTCCAATTATATATATCAAATAATTCAGTAATAGTGGGGGATTGCAGTTATCCCCATATTGACTGGGTACATGTCACCTCAAGACAAAATGCAGAGGTTAAAAATTTCTCAATACTTTAAATGATGCTGCTTGGAGCAGCTGGTACAGGACCCACAGAGGAGAGGCCAATTTCTCGATTTAGTCCTTGGAGTGCAGGATCTTGGTCCAAGGAGGAACTATAATAGACTGCTTGGAAAAAGTGACCATATTATAATAAATTTAACATCCATGTGGTGGGAGGAACACCTCAACAGCCCAACACTGTGGCATTTAATTTCAGAAAGGGGAACTATGCAAAAATAGGAGGTTAGTTAAACAGAAATTAAAAAGGTACAGTGACTAGAGTGAAATCTCTGCAAGCTGCATGGGCTTTTCAAAGACACCATAATAGAGGCCCACTTAAAATGTATACCCCAAATTAAAAAAATCAGTAAAGAACTAAAAAGAGGCCACCATGGCTAACAACCACTGTAAAAGAAGCAGTGAGAGATAAAAGGGCATCTCTTAAAAAGTGGAAGTCAACTCTAGTGAGGTAAATAAAAAGGAGCATAAAACACTGTCAAATTAAGTGTAAAAAATGTAATAAGAAAAGCCAGAAGGAATTTGAAGGAACAGGTAGCCAAAACTCACGGTAATAACAAAATGTTTTTTACTAATCAGAAGCAGGAAGCCTGTTAAGCAACCAGGGGGCCCTGGACGATTGAAATGCAAAGAGCACTAAAGACGATAAAGTCATTGCAGAGAAACTAATGAATCTTGCTTCCAGTCTTCATGGCTGAGGATGTTAGGGAGATTCCCAAACCTGAACTGTCCTTTGTAGGTGACAAATCTGAGGGAATTGTCACAAATTGAAATGCCTTAGAGGAGATTTTGAATTAATTGATAAACTTAACAGTAACAGTCACATCTCTCTCTCATTCATGTGGCCACTTCAGTTCATTGCTTCATCCAAATGATAGGATGACGAGACACTTCTGAATGTGTGATTGCCTCTTAGATGCTTTTTATTAACTTGGTAATAACTGTATCCTGAGCTAACAGGTCTGTGATTGAGAAGGCTGTTTGTTGCCGCAAACAACCTCCAAACCAGTCCGAGCACAGTTACTGCCCAGTGTTTAAGTGTGAGTTATAGCCTGCACTTGTGTTCAGGCCATGTTACACAGGACTGCAGTCAGATTCTTGGTTCTGCCACTATCTGGCTGTACGACCTTGGGCAAGTCACCTAACCTCTCTGTGAAAAGGGGATAATACTTCATGTTGGAAGGGGTGATGAGGATAAACTGGTTCATATCTGTGCAGCACTTTGAAGTTGAAAAGTGCTATGATTGGTTAGTGCTAAACTCTTATTACCTGATCACTTAAAATGTGCTCTCCACCTCATAGAATGGAAGGCCAGATGTTCAGTGGGGACAACAATCTGCCATAAAAGAATATAGGGTATAGGTCTTGGCAATTGTTGCATTTTCAGTTTCTGTGTGAGACTGCTTTCATGGTGCCTCTCCTCTGAGTCCTATAAGAGCTGCATAGGCATGCTGATCCTCTTTTCCCCTCCAATGAGCTGAGTGAAGATGAGGCTATAAAGAGGCTATAGAAAGTTGATGGGGAGAACTTCCTTTTTACCATTGCCTCATATCTTCTTGAAGGTGTCTGAATCTTTTTGTCGTGTGAAGGAGAACGGTAATCAGTAACACTGGGGGTGGAATAGGGGAATTCTTCTTGACTAAATTGTCAGCACTGGAACAGCTAGCAGACAAGCTACCTGAAACTGGGCTTTGCAGCTTGATTTCCACTTATTCTTCTTTTTAGCAGAAAACACTGAGGAATGCACTGTTGTGTCATCCTACATCTTGCATAACTCCTTGGCTTATGGAGCTGATTGGTCAAGACTCTCCCCAAGAGATTCCTTGGCTGCAAAACAGGACCCACTTTCTGCACCCGAGTTGTCTGAGGGACCAGTGGCAAGTTCGGATCAAGGAGGCAAGAAACTGGATCTGCAAATCCAGAACCTGAAGATAGTTTATGAATCTCCTACAGCTACTTTTGATGTATTGTTAGACGAGGAGGGTGAAGGCACCATCTCCCAGCTCAGACCAGAGAGTGGTTCTGATCCTCATTCTCAGTGTCTTGATGGAAGGGGATTGGACATCAAGCGTGATCAAACTGAATTAGCAAAGGCTCAGAGAGAGAGCAGCATCCTAGCGACTTGTTCATTTTATGATAACATCCTACATGTTTGGAAATGGGAAACCAGTCAAATCAACCCTTCAGAGTAAAATATTAAATATTATTCCTAGTCTGAAAACACGATTTCACTCAAACAGCCTTGAAAAGTCCCTCTCTCTCTAATGTCCCAGAGGGAAAGTATAGGAGACTTTTTTTGTATTGAGAACGGTATCTGCAGCCTATGCCCAGTATAACTTCTACTGGGGTTTTTCCAGTTTTATTGCCTGGGAGCTCATAGCTCCTGAATTTCTGAAGACCTGTACTGTTAAATTAAGGCAACTACATTCTTAGTGTTTTGTGTTTAACTCTGACTAARCCAAAATGAATAGTCTCCTGCCTTTGCTGAGGGACATAGTAAAACGTGGGTGCTTCTACTTGGCTGTCCTTTACTGTTGTGATTCAGAGTGACAGTGGTGCATTTCAGGGGATGCTTCTTTAGGCATGAAATATATGTCCCTTGACAACTAGTCTGCGTTTGTAAGTCTTGCCTCCTCATAACTTGTAGATAATGCTTAATCTTCTGGATGTTAAATCAAGCCAGTTGTTGCCTCCAACTCTGGAAGAATTTGAATGCATCTCACTTGATGTGTTAAAACTAATGTGCCAAAGGGCTCTATAATGGATGGGACACCGAGGGTTGAGAAGGGGACATAGGTTTGCAGTATGAAATGACAGCAAAATGGTCCACCATGCAAATTTGGGCTGCGTATGCAGAGGCCTCACAGTACAGGGAGGGGATAGTCCCTCTCAACACAGCTGATGATCAGATGATGGTCAACACCTGGGCCTCTCAGTACCAGAAAGATATTGATACATTGGAGAGAACTTGGAGAGGAGCAATAAAAATTGATCAGG
The DNA here is from genome assembly GCF_003597395.2 of Chelonoidis abingdonii. NCBI lineage: Eukaryota > Metazoa > Chordata > Testudines > Testudinidae > Chelonoidis > Chelonoidis abingdonii. The sequence goes on from NC_133792.1 coordinate 757,633, forward strand.
GAGCTGAAGGGACTGACTTGTGCAGGAAAAATAAGAGCTATAGGAAACATGTTCAGCTTTCCTAAGAAATATGGGGGGATATAAAGCTACCAAGATTCAAAAGGTGTAAATGCTAAGTATGGAGCAGAATTAGTATGGTACAAGGAACTGGGATAAAAAGATGTGCCCATCCATAATGGAAAGGAAATTGAGGCAAAATTTAAGCTAGATAGAAGAAAGAACTTCCTGACAAAGCTCTGTTGGGCTCTAGAATGCTTTTCTCCAAGGGAAGTGGTGAAAAAACCTTCACTGGACTAAATGCTAGAACAGGGGTAGGCAACCTATGGCACGTGTGCCGAAGGCGGCACGTGAGCTGTTGTAAAGTGGCACTCGCACTGCCCGGGTCCTGGTCACCAGTGCGGGGAGCTCTGCATTTTAATTTAATTTTAAATGAAGCTTCTTAAACATTTTGAAACCTTATTTACTTCACGTACAACAATAGTTTAGTTATATGTTATAGACTTATAGAAAGAGTTCTTCTAAAAAGGTTAAAATGTATTACTGACATGCAAAACCTTAAATTAGAGTGAATAAATGAAGACTTGGCACACCACTTCTGAAAGGTGGCCGACCCCTGTGCTAGAAAATATCCTGCACTTGCCTCTGGGAAATGGAGAGACCTATTAAATTCACCAGTTCATCTCAGTCTGGGATTGTTTTGCCTCCTGTCCTCTCTGCGCCCTGCACTAAAATGGTAGAGGTGGGTTCTTCTTAAAAGAAATGGATTGATGGAGACCAACAAAACTCCCAAGAGTAACATCTGCATTTTAAAATGACTAAAGACAGGGCAGCTTTTTGCTAAACTTTTATTTTCTCTCTCCTCCCATCCTTTTACATTAATTTCTTTTGTAGTTGTGTTTTACTAGACATACCCTACAATTAAAACCGTGTGTACCACTTTTCAACTAAGCTCTGTTTATAATCCTGATAAGACACTGTGGTGTATTGTTAGTTACTACTTGGGGAACTATATCAACCTCTCTGGCATGCAGCTATTTTGCAGAAACCCATGCCACATCATGCCATAAATTTGTTCCTCTCTGAGTCTTGGAATTGCTGCCAATGAATACTCTCCTGCTGGAAAGCTGCGTGGCAGGAGTATTGCTCTTAATAAAGCTCAAGACGCACATGGGCACTAGCAGAGTTTATATTTTCTAAGGCCAGAAGGAACCAATCTGATCATGTAGTGTGACCTTCTCTGTAACAGAGGCCATATAAATTGACCTGAATTAATTCTTGTTTGAACTAGAGCATATCTCCCAGAAAAACATCAATCCGGATTTAAAGATTGCCACAAGTCTTTTTCATGGTCACTGCTTCTCAGGATAGAACCCCTCTGCCTGTCAATATGGCCTAGATATAGGACATTACATTTGGTTATATTAAAATGCATTTTGTTTGCTTGTACTCAGCTTACCAAGTGATCCAGATCGCTCTGTGTTAGTGACCATTTTGTTCAGTATTTATCACTCCCCCAACTTTGAGTCATCTGCAAACTGATTTCAGTTTCTTTCAGATCATTGATTAAAATATGTTAAATAGTATAGGGACAAGAACTGATCCCTACAGGACCCCACTAGAGAGACAACTGGATAATCAGCTGAACATGAGCTCCGAGCGCAACGCTGTGGGCAGAACGGCTTATGCGATTGTTGGATATATAAACAGGCAAATCTTGAGTAGGAAAGTTACATTATCTCTATATTTAGCACTGGTGCAACTGCTATTGGAATAGTGTGTCTGGTTCTGGTGTCCACAATTCAAGAAGGATGTTAATAAATTGGAGAGGATGCTCAGTGATGATTCCCTGTTTACATTTATATTTTGAGACCTGTCAGTTAGGCAGCTTTTAATTAATTTAATATATGCCATGTTAATTTTGCATTGTTTTAGTTTTTAATCAAAATATCATGTGCTACCAAGTCAAACACCTTACAGAAGTCTATTACATCAATGCTATTATCTTTATCAACCTAACTTGTAATCTCATTAAACAAAAAATTAAGTTAGCTTGACAAGGTCTATTTTCCATACCCCATGTTGCTGGGTATGAATTATATTACAGGACTCAATAAATTAAGAGGGTATCATCTGTTCCATTATTTTATCTGGAATTGGCAAAAGGACTACTCTCTTCCTGTGTACTGCAGTACAATCACTATCCCGGGGTTTAAGGCTGTCCTTAACTCCTTATTGTAAGAAGCTTTGTTGCAATGAAGGTCGCCATAGAACTCTCCAATTTTGAGAAGAAAAGAAACTATCTTCTTACTTTGTGCACTCTTTCTTGGTCTCCATTCTCCTGATGCATGCTGTTCCTCTGCAGACATTCAATGGGCGTGTGCAGCATTCAGTGCAATCCACACCGGGAGTATCTTCTGGCTACAGGAAGGTGAGTTATCTCTAGATGCTCTTACCTGACATCCCTCACCTGCCTCATTATTTGCAGTCCATGGCTGCTTCCCCAAAAGCTCTTGTGGGAAGAGGCTGACATCAGTGGAGTGTGGTGGAAAGTGCATTGCATCCTCTTTATTACTTCTGTGCACAATGCACTAAAATTCCTTTGCTGGTCTGTGCATGTTTATTTGTGGTGTGTGTTTCCAGCTATGACGAACATGTTCTCCTATGGGACACCAGGAATATGAAGCAGCCATTGGCAGACACCCATGTTGAGGGTGGAGTTTGGAGGCTGAAGTGGCACCCAACACGTGAGCACTTGCTGTTGGCTGCTTGCATGCATAATGGATTCAAAATCCTTGACTACCAAGGAAGTATGGGTGAGTGTTCAATAGAGCAGGAAAGGATGTTCTTTCCTCTCCTCCACACACTGCTGTTCATCTTTCCTGACTACAGATGGAAGGGAAGGCCAATGGATGCTACTGCACTGAATAAATGGTAGAAATATATTGTCAAGAAGTCTAGCTGTTCAATTCACTTGTAAGAACTCCTTGCTTGACATGTGTACTCCTCTATACTTCCCCTGATGGACCAACAATTTTATTGTACCATTTTGGAGTTGTCTCGCCAGTCATAGTGCAGGGACACTGTGACTACTGATTTGTACTACTGTAACTAGTTTTCAATCATATTACGCAAACCCTTGCATTCTGGCATGAGGGTGGTAGCCATTCATGTGGCCACTTCAGTTCATTGCTTCATCCAAATGATAGGATGACGAGACACTTCTGAATGTGTGATTGCCTCTTAGATGCTTTTTATTAACTTGGTAATAACTGTATCCTGAGCTAACAGGTCTGTGATTGAGAAGGCTGTTTGTTGCCGCAAACAACCTCCAAACCAGTCCGAGCACAGTTACTGCCCAGTGTTTAAGTGTGAGTTATAGCCTGCACTTGTGTTCAGGCCATGTTACACAGGACTGCAGTCAGATTCTTGGTTCTGCCACTATCTGGCTGTACGACCTTGGGCAAGTCACCTAACCTCTCTGTGAAAAGGGGATAATACTTCATGTTGGAAGGGGTGATGAGGATAAACTGGTTCATATCTGTGCAGCACTTTGAAGTTGAAAAGTGCTATGATTGGTTAGTGCTAAACTCTTATTACCTGATCACTTAAAATGTGCTCTCCACCTCATAGAATGGAAGGCCAGATGTTCAGTGGGGACAACAATCTGCCATAAAAGAATATAGGGTATAGGTCTTGGCAATTGTTGCATTTTCAGTTTCTGTGTGAGACTGCTTTCATGGTGCCTCTCCTCTGAGTCCTATAAGAGCTGCATAGGCATGCTGATCCTCTTTTCCCCTCCAATGAGCTGAGTGAAGATGAGGCTATAAAGAGGCTATAGAAAGTTGATGGGGAGAACTTCCTTTTTACCATTGCCTCATATCTTCTTGAAGGTGTCTGAATCTTTTTGTCGTGTGAAGGAGAACGGTAATCAGTAACACTGGGGGTGGAATAGGGGAATTCTTCTTGACTAAATTGTCAGCACTGGAACAGCTAGCAGACAAGCTACCTGAAACTGGGCTTTGCAGCTTGATTTCCACTTATTCTTCTTTTTAGCAGAAAACACTGAGGAATGCACTGTTGTGTCATCCTACATCTTGCATAACTCCTTGGCTTATGGAGCTGATTGGTCAAGACTCTCCCCAAGAGATTCCTTGGCTGCAAAACAGGACCCACTTTCTGCACCCGAGTTGTCTGAGGGACCAGTGGCAAGTTCGGATCAAGGAGGCAAGAAACTGGATCTGCAAATCCAGAACCTGAAGATAGTTTATGAATCTCCTACAGCTACTTTTGATGTATTGTTAGACGAGGAGGGTGAAGGCACCATCTCCCAGCTCAGACCAGAGAGTGGTTCTGATCCTCATTCTCAGTGTCTTGATGGAAGGGGATTGGACATCAAGCGTGATCAAACTGAATTAGCAAAGGCTCAGAGAGAGAGCAGCATCCTAGCGACTTGTTCATTTTATGATAACATCCTACATGTTTGGAAATGGGAAACCAGTCAAATCAACCCTTCAGAGTAAAATATTAAATATTATTCCTAGTCTGAAAACACGATTTCACTCAAACAGCCTTGAAAAGTCCCTCTCTCTCTAATGTCCCAGAGGGAAAGTATAGGAGACTTTTTTGTATTGAGAACGGTATCTGCAGCCTATGCCCAGTATAACTTCTACTGGGGTTTTTCCAGTTTTATTGCCTGGGAGCTCATAGCTCCTGAATTTCTGAAGACCTGTACTGTTAAATTAAGGCAACTACATTCTTAGTGTTTTGTGTTTAACTCTGACTAAGCCAAAATGAATAGTCTCCTGCCTTTGCTGAGGGACATAGTAAAACGTGGGTGCTTCTACTTGGCTGTCCTTTACTGTTGTGATTCAGAGTGACAGTGGTGCATTTCAGGGGATGCTTCTTTAGGCATGAAATATATGTCCCTTGACAACTAGTCTGCATTTGTAAGTCTTGCCTCCAATTCCAGAGTTGTGGGTGGGTGCCACCTTTCTTTGTCCCTCTCTCCCAACAAAATCCGCCCCATCTCACATCAACCAAACCTTGCTACTAAATTACATATGCACACTGTTACATAACCACAAAATTTGGATTTGAACGTTCAAGGGAGTTTTATATGGGTGTTTGAATACAAGCATAGGTCACTGGCTTGTTTTGTAAACTGTCATATGCTGTGAGGACATGCTGCACAGGGAACATGTTTATCGTGACTTTGGATACAGAGAAATTCCTTTTAGAATGAAATCCCAGATTGTCTCAGTGTACATGACAGAACAGATTGCAAGTGAAGTTGTGTAGTGAAAAGTGTCTTAATCATGAGCATTCTGCTGTGGCTGCATATGTGTAATTTTACACCTAATTTACTGCATGAGTACAAGTTGATTTTCAGGTTATCACTTGTCAACAAGCACCACTTGGTTCTGCATGATCACACAGTGAATCTCATTGTATATTAGTGCTTGCAGCAAAGAAACCTTTTAAAAAAGCAAACTCTGCAACAAACCCATATCCAGAGAGTGAGACCTATAATATGAGACTAGGGTCAAATCAGGTTTAAAAAAAAGATATGCAGGTTTTTCAGCTTAAATCTCAAAACCCTCAAACTCTGTTGGTAGCACTTCCTGATGTTCTTTAAAAACATAAAATTATTAATAATGCAATCCTAAATAGGATGTCTCCAGAATTCCTTGAGGTTGCCCTGTTGGATTTTTACTATGAAATACCAGTAAGGCACTACATTAATGGGGCACTACCCGGGTGTTCCTGATTACTATCAACCAAAAACCAGCTTAAAATAACTTCTAGGTTGTATGGTTTTTCTTTGAGGATCTTAATGAATCATTAGCCTTGAAGGGAAGAAACACCAGCAGCAACTATAGTTTTTGTAATAGTAAATACTTACAGCTATTAAAACAATGTACAGATCTTAATGCACAAAACCTTGTTTGAGGGTACCATGTGTATTTTGGAACACCTCTTATTTTGAGTGCTGTTTTATGGAGATGCATATCAGCATTGTGAACAAAAGTTTTTGTTAAAATTAAAAAAACTATTTTTGGATGTTTCTAAAATAAAAAGTTTAAGTGAGTTATATCTCTCTTCTTATTTATCAGTTGAAAAGTTCCAAGGAAACTCAAATATATTGGTCCTGTTCTGTGGTATCTGCTGCTGGATTGCACAGACAGTTCAGATTATTGTTAAACAGATACCTACCAAGCAACACACACACTGTTGCTTTTATTTTGCATGTGGGATGATGCTGCTGAGAACCAAGACTTAAGAACAAGAAACCGTCTGGGATTAGTCTACCGAATGTGAAATGATGCTGTCTGAGAGGTAGTGAGAAGAAGTGAATAGAATTGGAGGGATGACAGATTTTTGGATGCAAATGTGCTATAGAAGGGAGAAGTATTTATTATGCAGACTAGCTGTGACTCTTGACCAGAAGATGACTTTTAGATGAGATTAGCACAGTATGTTCATTTTTAAAGCTATGGAATCAAACTATATTTTTGTTATGTGAAATCCAGCTATACCAGTGTGGGTTTGTTCCGTACAATTGTGTTAACAAGTCTACAGTTAGGTGGCCCAAGTGCCAAGTTTCTGACTGTTACAAAATGTTAATACTGTAAATGAGGATGTTTAGTGCAGCTATTAAAAAGACATTCCCTTTCTCGAAGAGTTCACTGCCTGACTGACAATGATCAAAACAGCACCCCGAGAACATCATCTGGAAGAAAGGGATGCAAAAGGTAACTCAGGCCAGGTCTACACTACGAGATTAAATCGATTTAGATACGCAATTTCAGCTACGAGAATAGCGTAGCTGAAATCGAATATCTAAAATCGATTTACTCACCCGTCTTCACCGGCAGGATCGATCCGCACGGCTCGCTGTGTCGAATGCAGAAGTCCGGTCGTCTAGCTGGAGTTTCCGGAATCGATCTAAGCACGCTCTGGGATCGAGATATCGCGTCCAGACCAGACGCGATATTTCGATCCCCGAGCAATCGATTTTAACCGCGCCCAATCGGCGCGTAGTCTAGACGTGCCTGTCTAGTATAACATTGTTCAGTTTCTAACAGAGATTTGCTGTTGGGGAAACTTCCCCTTTCTCCATCCCTGCTAATAAGTTACTATCCCTTTCTACTGCCCAAAAAATCCAATTTTAAAATCTGAGTAACCCCCCTATCTGCGCACCATAGCTGTCTAGTGGGTTACTGAAAGTGCCATACACTGATAGTGATCCTCCTCAGAGGGTGAACATTCTCTCACCAAGCAGCTAGCTCAACTCTGTCTGTAGCTTCCATGATGAAGATTTAACAGTCTAACTCTATATTTGACTGGCTCCTATAATATTCAGCCTTTTAGTTCTTTGCCTCCTCATCCTATAAGTTGCTGTATAGCCTGTGATGGCTTTGTCTTCCAAGAGCTGCAGCATTTTCGGAATCCTACTGTCCTTAGTGCATTGAATTAGTATCAGTTAAATTCAATGACACTATTCTTGTCCGGCGTAGAAGGATTTTTGCCTTTAATATAATTTGAAAGGACTTTAATACTTTTTCATTGGCAATGTCAGTGACTTTTAAGAAGCTTGTAGCACATTTGGAGAGCTAGTGAAAGCTTTGCTAGTGTTCACAGAATGTGCTCGCATCTTACATAATTTGCTAGACTGGAAAGAGCTTTGTATTGTTTTGCTTTATACAAAAACCATTGATGATCCATAACATACGTCCACCCATGCAGGCATTTTCAGGAAGGGGAGGGGGGGGGGGGGGGGGAGGAGGGGGGGGGTTGGGAGGGACCGAGGGGGGGTGGGTGGGTGGGCCGGGGGGGATGGGAGGGGAGTGCGCAGGGGAGGGCGGGGGGTAGATGTGAAAACTGAAAAAACATTCTAGAGCTTAACATGCATTTCCAGGATTCTTGTGCTTCAGAACTCCCTGAGTGGAGACGGGTGATTTGGATTTTTTTTTAATGTTACTGTGCTATTCTGAAAATATTGTTTCATGGTTGAACCCAAACAAAAGTGTTCCAAAACTTTTGCTGAATTCAAAAATTCCAATTTTGGGCATTCTGACATGCAAAGGAGTAAGCATCCGATTCATAAAATGGCCAGGGCATGACGAATAACTCCAAGCTATAACTTTAGCCTAACCTGTGTTGGAAGTGTTGTTCCCAATGCTAACTAATTGGGTCTGATCTAACAATGATGAGATGTGGGAGGGTCAATCTGGGCTTGCCCCCAGAATGTGTGAACGTCACCTTCTCCAATAGGGGCAGCAGCAAGCCTGAATGTGGGAAGCCTCTCATTGACACAATTGTAGGATACCTCCCAAGGATACATTGTCAGGCTGGCCTAGCAGGTATACCCCTGCATCTCGTGTGCTACTCGCTTTAGCGTGACAGCTTGCCTATTGAAGGAAACGCCTTCGTGAGCCTACACATGTGATAACTGGTAATTGCCACCGAGGCTAGCTGACTACTAATTTGGCTCAAAGCCATTTTTTCTCTGTGCTGCTGCCTAGATCCTGCTCTGGCAGTAGGCAGTGCGGTGGAAAGATGTAATATCTGGGTATAGACTAGCCACACTCAGAAGACAATGGCAAGAGCCAGCAAGTGGACAGTCAGTCAGCCCTGGAAGTAATTGCAGTCCAGAATTGCTAGGGGATACATTTGGAGCGGACCATCCGTGGACTGCAGGGAGAGCAAGAACAAAGGAGAGCCAAGGCAGGGAGATCTGGGGCCAGAGGGCTGCAGGACTCGGTAGAGGGACAGGATAGGGGACAGAGGAGAGAAGTAATAATGGTGGGTCCCCCAAAAGACACACATAACACAGGTGGTTGGGTCACTTTAGTAAAAAGTTTGGGAACTACTGGATTCAGCTATCAGAAGGAGTAGCCATGTTAGGTCTGGATCTGTAAAAAAAGCAGCAAAGAATCCTGTGGCACCTTATAGACTAACAGACGTTTTGGAGCATGAGCTTTCGTGGGTGAATATCCACTTCGTCAGATGCATGTATTCACCCACGAAAGCTCATGCTCCAAAACATCTGTTAGTCTATATGGTGCCACAGGATTCTTTGCTGCTTTTACCGGATTCAGGGTACTTACCTGGGTTCTGTTCCTCTCTCTGCCTGTTGTGGAGAAGAAATTTGAATTTGGATGTCCCACATTGCAGGAGGATGCCCTAGCCAGAAGACTAAGGGATATTCTGGTATTGGGCTTTCTCAATCTCTCCTGTTAAAACTGTTCTGCTTTTTATAAATAAGAAGTCACTGGTGCAGGGACTTAAAAGTTTGATCTCCCAAAACTTAGGTGTGCATCTAACCCATCAGGCTATAGTCATTCTGTCTTTCCCTGGCTCGGTGACTATTCATTCTCGTGCAACAAACTACTAATTTCATCAGAGTAAGATCCCACTATTTTCATGAAATTAAAATAGGCAGTTGATGGAAAAACATCTCAGATCTAGAAAGCCAGATGCCCTCTGAAAAAGACTGGATTAGAACTTGCTGCAGTGGGCACTAGTTAAGTGCTCCTGCCTACTCAACCTTCCTCAAGCTCCTTTGCCTTTTTAAAAATAGAAATATAAAAGCTTAGGCACCCAGTTTTCATCATAAGTGAGACGCTGGCAAAGAGTACATGGGAGGAGGAGTAGCTCAGTGGTTTGAGCATTGGCCTGCTAAACCCAGGGTTGTGAGGTCAGTTCCTGAGGGGGCTCACTTAGGGATCTGGGGCAAAATCAGTACTCACTACTGATAGTGGAAGCAGGGGGCCAGACACAATGACCTTTCAGGATCCCTTCCAGCTCTATGAGATAGGTATATCTCCATATATTTAAATTTATTTACTTATATTTATTTAAAGTGGTTTTCCTCTCCACACAAGAGGACATAGGAACTACATCCTGGTGCTTAATCAATATTTTACATTTGCCAAGCCTTGTACAAACAAGCCACAACTAGACATTGGGAGTGAAAGGTTCCCCAGCCATAAAACTGCACAAAGTGTTAATTTTTTTATAGCAAACTTGCTATGGGACCTTGAGCAGAGCTAGGAATTCCTGCTTTCTAACACTTTGTCCATTAAACAATGAAACATCTTGATTTATTACTCCTGCTCATGTCATTGTATATACCCTATTTACACATAATAAAATGAGAAAAACAAAAAGGTACTTTAATATTAAATCAATTTTTAAAATTCTTAGGATAGACATACTGGTAGCTCAGATAACTTGGGAAGATGAATAGCTGCTAGTAGTGCCTGTTGTGGTTGTGTGAGATAATGACAAAGTTAATTTGATTCTTACACAAGAGCCTTTAAAAAGTGCAATGCTCTGACATTCAGTTGCCTGACTCAGGAGCAGGCCTCAGTTGTACATAAATACTAGGGATATTGATTGCATCCAAAAGAAAGTTGCCTTAAAACTGGGAATAGCCTCAGACTAGTTACATGTTTAGGTTTAACAGGACAGTCCCCACTCTTTGAGACAGCTCAGGCCAAGGATTCCTATCATTTTTTCATAAGTTTCCCCTTGCTCTTATGCAATACTCCATTTTATATAGGATTGATCTTTGGTGACTTAAGACCAGGAAGATGGGAATTGCCCCAGGTACTTACTGGTTGGCTTAATACCCTGAAGGATGAGTGCTTGTATCCCGAACTCATCTAACAATGGAAGCAGATGGGTGACTGCTTTTGACCACAGGTGAGGCCCAGGCAATTGCTGGTTATATTCAATACTCTGCTCTCACCCATTTGTGAGTTACAAATCTGGTTACCTTTTAAAAAAGTTTGAGATATCTAAAAGTTACACAAGCTAAGTCAGTAGGATCTTCCTTTAATAGGTACTGAAAAAGGGAAGGATGCATTTCCTTCTATAGCTGAAATCTCCACATTCAACATTTTATCAGATTTAAAAACAATATTTTTATAAGTTTCCTGTGTTGCTGCAGATACTTTCCAGGGAAAGCTATAATATTCTTTGCTTCTTAACGTACATAGTTCTTGGGAAACAACTGGAAGAGCTTGCCTTCTTGAGTAGGTTCATATCCATATTTCTCAAGGTTATGGGGGTCAAAAGTTCCTCCTTTAATATCTTTCTCAATCTGTGGGGCAACAACATCCATGAAAAGCTGTTTGGCTGTCAGTGGTGGTTCTGTCCCTTTAGGGGTCTTATAGGAAACATACGGCTTGAGCTTAAACCCTGTCAAATTCGGAACCACAAATTCAGGGACCATTTCCTTAATTTTGATAAATTTCCCACCTAAGGTGACATAACCCGACTTCCTGGCTCCTCTGCCTTTGTTATGGCTTCTGGGTCCACGTTTGCTGGTAAATTCAGCCATTCTGTCTGCACCTCGGACCAGGCCTCGAGCAAGGTTGGTAAGCAATCCCATGCTGCATATCTGTAAGAGGAAAAAAAAGTCCCGTAAGAAAAGGGTATGAACAATTGTTCTTTGCATGGCAGTTCAGGTAGGGACTCTGACCGACGCTTCACTGGGTTAGGGAAGAGCCCATGAGCTCACAGCACGTGCTTCGTGTTCCCCGCAGCCTCTGAGAACGGGAGCTCCGCTCTCAGCCCCAGCCGCCTCAGAGCGGACCCCGAGCACGGCCCGGGGGCACTTTCCGGGCACGGCTCTACGGGAGCCTCGGGCCGTTTCTCTCACAGCAGCGGCGCCTCAGGGGCCTGCCTGCTCCAGGCGCAGCTGGGGACAAGGCCGCCGGGCTCGGCAGGCGCCTCCGGCCTGGGGGCGCCCAAACCGCGGGCGGGCAGGGCTGCTGCGGGTCCCTCAACAGGCCGCCGGGACTGACCCGGCCCTAACGGGGCCCTGAGACGAGAGACCCTCACATGTTCCGGCCGCAGCACCTCGCCGCTCACTCGCCCGCGGCGCAGCTGCCAACCAACCCGCGGCCGCTGTAGCTGCACGTGGCAATGCTCGGGCCAATCAGCGCGCAGAGTCTGGCAGGCGCTTGGACTGAGGGGGGACGAAACGTCATTGCGTAGCGCGTGCGTACACGGCGTGTCTTCCTGGAGGGTCCGTGTCTTGCGTGACCTCTGCACTGACGTTTAACCCCTGACCTCATTTGCAGGGTCCCCCCGTTTCCCGCCTCCTGGAGCCACTCGGTGAGTCGCGTCGTCCCCTGGCGGCTCCAGGCACCGGCCTTCTCCCCTGTGAGCGGCGTCTGGCTGGGGGCCTGCCCGAGGGCCGGACAGCGAGCACCCCGTCTTCGGCTCAGCCCCCAGTGTCTCCGTCTTAGCGGTGCTGAGGCCTGGCCCCCCACTCGACTCGCTTCTGCTGAGGTTCCCCGTACCCCCGAAGTCACTGTCGAGCCTGGGTGGGCGCTCAGTGCAGCGGGACTGAAATTGTTTGGCCCCTCTCCCAGTGCCTGGCTGCCCTAAAGTTTCATTACGGTCTTGTGCCAGTGCTGGCCATGGCTGGAGAAGGGGAGGACAGCCACACGGATACTTGAGGGAGCCCCCTGTTCACTCACTTTGCTTCTGAAAAGAGTCAGGTTTCTTGCTGTGTGTCTCATCTTGGATGCAGGGTTATTATAGTGAACTCTGGCTATCATAGGAGCCGCACTACTCTGACCTGCTCAAAGGTTTGGTCGGGGTAGAGTGAGAACTATTATTGCTGTTTGCAGTGTAGTTTTCGTTGTGTTGGTCCTAGGACATTAGAGAGACCAGGTAGGTGGGGTAATATATTTTATTGGACCAGCTTCTGTTGGTGTGAGATAGAAACTTTTGAGCTTGCACAGAGATCTTTGTCAGGTCTGGGAAAGGTGCTTGGTGTGTTTGAGTACCTTTCTCCAACCCAAAGCAGATCTTTGTGTAAGCTTAAAAGCTTATCTTGTTCACCAACAGAAGTGGGTCCAATAAAAGATATTACCACATCCACATTGTGTGTCTAATTATTATTGTTATTAATTTATATTGCAGTAGCTGTTAAAGACCACAGTCAGGATTGAGCATTGTGCTCAGTGCTGTACAAACATGAGATGGAGTCTTCACCTTAGAGAGGTCTCAGTCTAAAGTACAGAGATTTACCTGCTTTCTTAATTTAATTTGATTTAACTGTTTACACATAATGAATATTCCCATTGATTGTGCCGCAATAGTCCTTCAATGTGACTACTCATAATGCAAAAAATTAAGTCTTCGGAAGATTAGGGCCTAAATAGATAGGAAAAAAACATAAACAAAATGTCAAACTACATTGTGAATCAATTTCCCTCCCCCTCAGCTTTTCAAAATTGTCATGAAAGTGTACCAGCCCAGGCACAAAATCTGCTTACCTACCCTTTATGATGTTAACAATGAAAGGAAAAGGATTTTTTAAAAATAAAACTCACTAGCCTTTTAAGTGAATAAACAATACCTTTTAAGCAAAGATGCTGCATTACAAAATGTCCTTCATTTTGACAGCTATAGTTTACTGCAGTGGTTTTCAACCTTTTTTCATTTGTGGACCCCTAACAAATTTTACATGGTGGTGTGGACCCCTTTGGAAATCTTAGACCTGGTCTCGACCCTGGAGGTCTGCAAACCACAGGTTGAAAATCACTGGTTTAATGCTCTACTTAGGATACTTCGTAATGTACTAGTAAATGTAACATGGTGTATTCTGTCAAAATCAAATAGAATCATGAATTCACGTTTAAAGTAATACGAAATCCTATACATCCATTATCCTAATAGGGAATGGTTCCTCGTGTTTAAATGAGACATGCATGATAGGGTGAATATTGTGGAGTTTTTTCCTTCAGTTTTTTAAAAATTGAGTTTCATTTGATCTCTGTGTATTTAAATTTGTACAGTGGCGGAAATTTTTTTTTTCATAATTTTGAACAGAAAAACTAAGATTCATAAGACTCAGAATACAATATTATATGTTATACTTTTAATATTTTACTTTTTCATTGTGGAATATGGAATTATTTGCTAGAGATGCTGAAATAATTTAAAAATGTCCCTCAAGATATTTAATTAAACCTTTTTCTGTAAATAATGACTAAAAGGCACAATGTCAGCTTGAAATCTAATCTATTTAAAAGAGATATAAGAAATTTAGTTTAAGGCACTTGTTGCTGCCTTCGAGTCCCCATCCTAATTTCTGTGGTTTTATTTTTGTTTTGTTTAGCTTTTAATAAATTTGTCTTCCCTGGTGCTGTGTGAAAGACTGACCACAGAGGAAATTGACTAACTCTGTGGCTCATTAGATTAGCCACTGTTCTCTTCCCGAAAGACTGAGTTGAAGGTATTTTGTTGGGGTACAAAATAGAGCTGCTGTTTTTAAGGCTTTGGGAAGAATGTTAGGCTATGTCTACAATTTTGTCATTTGTCAGTGTGGAAAAAAACACACCTCTGACTGACATAAGTTTCACCAACAAAAGTGCTGGTCTGGACAGCGCTATGTTGGCAGGAGACGGCCTCATGCTGACATAGCTATCCCCACTCATTAGGGATGGTTTAATTATGCTGACGGGAGAGCTCTCTCCTGCCAGCATAGAGTGGCTACACAGGAGACCTTACAGTAATGCAGCTGCAGCAGTACAGCTGTGCTGCTGTAAGGTCTGTGGTGTAGACATAGTCTTAGTTTCATTTAATTACCAGTTGGGTAATTATGAACTGTGCTAAAAAAGCAATCATCCTGCAATGGGATAAGACAGGCTAATGTTCATTGCAGAAGCAGTATTTTTGTACTATGTAGTACTTTGAGGTTTTTTTGGGAAAAATACTATAAATTGTTTGCGTAAAGGCATTATGTAGGATATGACGACACTGTGTATTAGAACTTCCTGGGTAGACCTGGCTTCTGATCTGCAGTTCAGGTCTATGCTTTGAATTATGTTAAATATTGTGTCAGGTCTGGGTTTGCTAATGGTTCTACAAGTGGTAACACTATGGCTATGAAAGTATAAGGGAAAAGAAGCCTGTAACAGCTGATGGTCTTTGCCTGAAAACTGCATCATGTTAACAGTGGGGACCTTGCTGGAAAATGGTGTTTTTGTTTTGCTGATTCAATGGTACAGTTAGCTTGTTATGCCCACTGGTATATAAGGAAAGTGGATATAGCCCTCAAGGATTGAGAGAGCACACACTGGACTATAGGGTTTGGAGCAAAAAACAAAACCTAAGCATAGCCTTATGCTCTGGTGAGGTAAGCATAGGGGTAGTCAAGCTTGAAAAGAAGGCTTGGGCTGGGGTTTTAGTTGGAAGCAGTGGGTAAATACATTAAGACCTCAGGAGGGATGACTATTAATTTTGTAGCCTTGTATACGTTACAAAGCCTTGACTTCTCTGGGGAAAAAGATGTATTTTTCAATCTGTATTAAGCTAACCAATATTACAGTATTAAGGTTGACAAGGAAGTTGCAGTCTGAACCTGAGTTAGTTGTTTGAGGTGAACGCTGTAGGGTTTACCTTGAGCAGCTAACACAGATTAAAATTACAGCTACTTTATCCATAACTAGGATTTTAACATGGGTTAGCATAACACTAGTAAAACACATCTTTTTTCTCAGTGAAGATACAGGCCAAATGTTTAAAACAAATCTCATTGTAGCTAATAGCAATTCAGTTGCACTGGTCTTAGAAACAGTCGGAGCCCTTGCATGGAAGACTCTTTGACTCCAGCAGACATTTTCAATATTAGATCTGAGACTTTCTTAGAGCAGGTTTAATTAATTTGGTGGGATGGGGGTGCTGGCTTGTTTTCTGTTTGTGCTGTATATGAGACCCTTGATTAAAACCCATAAACACAGCTTGGTTACCATGTAGAGAGCTTCATAATTATCATTGTTGTACTAGAATATCAGAACAGCAAATCATCACTCTGTTTGCTTTATTTCTTCCTGTATTTTCTCTCAGGAAGAAAAAGGAAGATGGGGGAAAAAATGCAATATTTCTATTAACTTGCCTCCTAATGATAAATAAAGAAGCTTGGAGGGTTAGTTCTCAAACATTTTGCATTATGGTTGTTAACACTGACTGTGGGAATGGTAAATGTCACTTATTAACTAGGTTTTCTTCTCTCATTTATTCCCCCCCCCCCCCCCCCGAAAAAGAAATGGGTGATGAGGACAGCAACTCCAGCCTCGAGGTACAGTATGCTGGGTTTTTATATTTATACTCTGATTTATTCGAGCACTTATGGTGTTTCCAGAATCTGGAACTTAATTTGCCCAGTTTAGTAACATCTGGCTAATTTGTTAAAGAATACAAAAATATTGGCTTTAAATAAGAGCTGTTCCACATGTAAGATTGTTAGTTTTTTGTTTTTGCCCCTCCAAAATCTTAAAGATTGGTCCCAGCTTCGTCCAGTTGCATTTCTGATTTCCTCCAGCCTTCATTTTAGTCTAAGATATTACCAAAGTAACACGTTAGTTGCATGTAATATACTCCCACACTTCTTTGGTTGCCCTATAGCTTTTAGGTCCCGATCCTGCGTATGCTTATGGATGCGCTTAACTTTGCACAGGTGAGTTGTCCCATTCATTTCAATAATACAGCCACAGAGTGAAGAGCTGGAAAAAGGTAGAGTCCCGTGGCAGCTGTCTTTTACTATGGCTACACCTTGGTATACTAAAATATATGATTCAACAGAGCCTTAAGGCAAGGCTCTGTGTTGGGAATTACTTATTCCTAGGAAAAAATGATAAAACACATTAAATGCCCAAACATATGCCATACAAGCTTTATTCAGATCACAGTTTCAGCAATGAAAGCATAATCACGTAGAAACAAATGTACTTGAGAAGCCAGGATATCTGGTAATTTGAGAGGGAGCTGGTGGTAATAACAGCAAGACAAAGCTGTCTTTACTGGCGACATCCCAGATGGGACATGCACTCTCCGATGGTGATGCAAGGTAAAATTTGTTGTAAAATTAGTTGTCAAGATAGAATTGTTGATCTGCAGTCCCCGATGGGCCCATAGTCTGTTAGAACTTGAACCTCAAAGAACATTCAGGGCATGTTACCATATGAATTGTTATGATTTAGTAATTATTGGCAACAGAAGTTTGTGTATATTTGCCAGACATCTAAAGGGTATTGTCCTGGGAATTAAATCATCTGGACTAATTCCCACAGAAAAGAGACTAGTGGGAAAGAATAAGCAGGGATTTGTCTACCCACGAAACACAGCTCCCTCTTCCCCAGTCACTACAGTATCATTGGAAAGAGATCCCACTGCGAACAAAAGAGCACAAGTTGTGGTCGGAGAAGAATTTGGGAATGGAACTACTCTTTTTCTGTGCCTGTGTATAATGGGACACTGTTTCTTGAATTGCACTTAGCAATTTGAACTGTATCTTCCTAGGCTCTTTTTAAAAGTATTATGTAATCTTATTTCCTTAACATCACTTTTAAGGGCTTTCAGACTTTATGTAGGAGGTTCATAGACTCAGAGATTCCATTATTGTGATCATCTAGTCTGATCTCCTATATAACACAGGCCATAGAACTTTCTCCAGAATAATTCCTTTTGAGGTGAGATATCTTTGGCTCTTATATAAATTATTGTATCTAAAATTGGTTTGTTTTTCTGGTAAAAAATTGGAAAAATTGTGGCTTTGTGATGGCACAGAAAGTTAGCGTTTTAGGTGACCGCCCTCAAATCACAGCACTCATTTACTTCAAGTATATTGAGTGGTGTTGTGCATCTTGGAAACAATGTGTTCATACAAAATATTGGTACAGTTGTTAAAATATTAGGTCTTATTTTGAGAAAGCATGTTGTATATTTCTAAACTGGATAGCCTTAGTTACAGATTTCCTATCCTCTCGAAATGTATCTTCGGATTAGAAATAAAGAGCACCCAGCAGAAGCACAGTTTGTTAGTGGGACTGAGAGAATGCTACATTGGTTATGTTTGATTAAGTTTTGGAAAATAGATTTGTAACCATAAATGCTAGAAAGCTTTTTAAAAAGTTTTATTTATTTATTTTGTTTTTAGAAGAAAACTAAATGAGCTCTACAGAGGAACGGAGCCATTGTTGACTTAAAAAAATAACATTGTGGCATTCATGACAGTGACAAACAGCCAGCCATAATAATACTCTTTAGACCAGACTGAGCACTTATCTGAAGTTAGATGACAAAACATTTGATGTCTAAAACTTCACAGTCAACAGTTGTTTTATACTAACTACTGTATCAGTTCACATTTTGAAAGTTATCTTCACAACTAAAAGGGTTAGGCATATGCAACCTCAATTTTGTTTTTTAAAAAGCTTGTATTTTGCAGAATTTGAATCTCAGATTGTAAATTAATCACATGAAGTTCCTGATAGGTATATTGTACAGTTACACATATAGCAAATAAACAATTGAAATATTTTTAAAAATGTGAAATAGCTGGCGAAGTAAATAATCACAGCAAGGCATTGAAATATACATATGTGTGAATTTTTAAACTTCTGCAATGAATGAGTGGTCAGTTGTAAATGGACAAAATATTTCCGCCCCCCTTTGTGAAAAATCAGATTTTTATTTTGGGTTCTCCATATAAGTAGTTCTGAAAACAATCTAAGAATACTATGTGTTTCTACAACTAAAAAGTTAATTAACAAAGTAAGCTTTATAATGGAACATAGATTGCCACTCAATAGTTAATTATACAGAAACTCACTGAAAATCGTCCCAGTTAATGTTGTTTCGTTGTTACGTTGCTGATCAATTAGGGAACATGCTCATTTAAAGTTGTACAATGCTCCCTTCTAACGTTGTTTGGCAGCCGCCTGCTTTGTCCGCTGCTTGCAGGAAGAGCAGCCGATTGGAGCTAGCTGGTGGGGGCTTGGAACCAGGGTGGACCAGCAGCCCCCCACCAGCTCCCTGGTCCCCTAAGTTCCCTGTGCAGCAGGTGCCCATCAGGCTAGCAAATGCAGCTGTCCTTCCCCCCATTGCCATGTGCTGCTCTTGCCCTCTGCCTTGGAGCTGCTCCCCTACACTCCTGCTTGCTGTGCGGGGGGGAGGGGAGGAAGAGAGAGGCTAATGTCAGGGTGTCCCCCTCCCGCTTGCTCCTACACCCTGCTTACCGCATCTTCCATAGAGCAAGGGGGACACACAACAGGGCTCAGGGCAGAGAGAGCTTGTGGGCAGCAGCAGCTGCGGTTTCAGCAAGCTGATCTAATTAACAAGGCAGAGTACTTAAAGGGGAAATGTGTATCTCTCTCTCACACACAGTGTGTGTCTCTCTTTGTCTGCGATGCTCTCTCCCTCCATTCCTGCTGCCTTATAGACTGTGAGAGTTAACCTTTGAGGGCTCAGCGAGTTGCTAGTTCATCATTTAGCAGGAAGGCATTCCCTGGAAAATATTCCACCCTCTCACTCCTCCACCTCAACCAAGCTTCACAATCATCACTGTGTACAGTATTAAATTGTTTAAAACTTATACTGTGTGTGCGTGTGTGTGTGTATATATATGTGTATAAAATAAATGTAATATAGTCTTTTGTCTGATGGAAAAAAATTCCCTGGAACCTAACACCCTCATTTACATTAATTCTTATGGGGAAATTGGATTCACTTACATTGTTTTGCTTAAAGTCACATTTTTCAGGAATATTAACTACACGGTTAAGTGAGGAATTACTGTAATATGATTGTAAACCACAGTTTCCGGCCAATAGAAGCTGTGGAGTTGGTGCTTGAGGCAGGGGCAGCACATGGAGACCCCCACCCCCAGCTGCTCCCAGAGGCTGCAGGGACATGCCCGCCGCTTCTGGGAGCAGCACAGGGCCATGGCAGACAGGAAGCCTGCCTTAGCCCTGCTGCGCCACTGGACTTTTAGCAGCCTAAAATCTGCCTTTTTGGCTTCAGTCGCTTCAGGGAGATTATGATGTTATGAGTCTGATCTAATATCTCATTGAAGGATGACAGGGCCAAAAGAGTTAATTAACTCACAGACTGACTTGAGCCATGGCCGAACTTTAGAGGCTTGTTAGGAAAATATATAAATGAATAAAGCTTTGAAATGCAAGTCTGCATTGTTAGAGGTAGAAGGGGAGATGTTTGCTCAGGTCTTGTGATGTAAGCAAATAAGTCTTGTCTATTACCATGGCTTTGATTCAAAGATCAGAAAAGGAATATTAACATTTAGGAAGATACTGGAGTGAAATAGTATTATTGTCTGTGTCTCTTTGCAGGTTGTGGTAACCTGTATCTGAACTGTTTAATGGATAAATTACTCTGTGCTAATTGCCAGGATGTTTCGGAGGAGGAGTTAAGCCTATTGTTTTCTCAGGCCAAAAGACTGCTGGAAACATATAAGAACCTTGGGATATGATCCTACTTCACCTCAAATCTGCTTTGGGTTTCTAGAAGCGGAAACCTTAAGCCATAAGGATTGAGATCCCCAGTCATTGACTGGAGCCACCTTGAATATGGACATTGGACTATAACCTCTGGACTATTTCTAAAAGGACTTTTGGCAACTGCAAGCTCACCTAAATTATAATTGGGTGTGTGGCTGACCCTTTGGGGTTGGAAGACCCGTTTCTTTTATATGATGAGATAAGATTTTCAGGAATCATCATCATATCTGACAGGTGTGTCTGGACGGAGGCCTGGGGCTGGGCACTTTAAGGGAACTGCAGTGTTTGAACTTCTAAGTAACCAGTGAGGTAGGTAGAAGCTGTTCTGTGCTGACTTGGTAGATCTAAGTATTGGAATAACCACCAGCCTCTGGCGTTTGTCTGCCCAGTTTTGTTTGCAGTTCACCCTCAGCTGGCTCCCACGGGCAGCACCGTCACAGAGATAGAGCCTGATTCTGTGAGACTCCCAGCGAAACTGGGAGGGTTGACAACCCTTCGTCTAGCTGTAGCATTTCAAGTGTAGACAAGCCCGGAGTCCCTCATTTCTGCCCAGGATGCTCTTGGCAGGCTTGCCTGTTAGAGACCAATGGAGTTTTTGTGTTCTCCCCTTCCTCTTTACTTGACTCAGCCCTTTTATATTTTACGGGTATATCATCATACAAGGCATTTCTTCCTGTCCCTCAAGTGGTGTCCCTGAGTTCGTTTTGCCATGTCCACTCTCTGCATCCCAAATACCAACAGCTAGAAAAAGATGGAGCTTCAAACTTATCAGGAACCTACCACTAGCCAGAGGCTGACTTACCCTTCAAGTAGGGTCCTGGGGAAACAACTTGGTTAGAATCAGAGAAAGTGGGAGGCCTGGGCTTCTTATCAGTGCCTATTGTGATAGACCCAGGCCAGTTGGGTATAGCCTTTTGAGTACCGGGACGTGGGCGAGTGCTAGCTCGCCTGCTGCTGAAAGCCCCTCCTCCAGCCTAGGGAGGGGCCACGAAACCCGGAACCCACCAGTTGGGTATAGCAGAAGGCAGATCTACTGGCCACTGGATTAACAGTTTTCTGTTCCCTGACTGACCAGAGCAGGGGCTGCTCCAGGCTAATGTGATCACCTGACTCTAATTAAGGCCCCGCTGATACTATAAACAGGGTTCACTCCAGTCAGGCAGAGGAGAGCCAGAGGAGAGGAAGTGCGGCTGAAGGGCTGGTTAATGAAGACACCCTCAAACCATTGCTAAGGGAGCCCTAAGGTAACGGAGAAGCAGGAGATCTATGGGAAAGTGGCCCAGGGAAATGTAGCAACTCTGGCAGTGAAAGGTTGGCTGCCAACTGTTGCTACCATTAGGGTCCCTGGGCTGGAACCCGGAGTAGAGGGCAGGCCTGGGTTCCCCCCAACCCACTACTACAGGAACATCTCCTGGCAGGGGAAGTTAGGCCCCTGTCAGGACAGGAGGCTAAACTGTTCTGAAATAAACCCCCAGGGACAACAGAGACTGTGGGAGTTCTCTCACCAACCTCCTTGCTGGCCTATGATGAAAAGGGCTCAGTAGACTGTAACCCTGGCCCTAGACAGAGAAGGGCTATGTGGAGGGTCACAGTGAGCCACTGAGGCTAGCATAAACCGCCTAGAAGCGCAGGACCCGTGGGGGCAAGGTCAGAGCTCTGCCACACTATGTAATAGCTTGCTATTGTGTGTGCCCCTCCTACTTTGCTCATCTGTCACATTTACCTGTGTCTAGAGTAGTGGACTAGTCCATTTTTGATAAATCCAGTGATGCTTCTATTCAAAGAGGGCTCTCCAGGAGCTATTTCTACCTTCCTGGGTAGGACCTGAGGACAGCCTCCTAAAGTTGCACAAGTGTAATTATGTACATCTACACAGCCTGTCGCAACAAGCCTCTGAATCTGGGTTGATAGACTTGGGCTTTTGGGGCTTGTAGTATCGTGCTAAAAATAGCTGTGTAGAAGTTGTGCCTTGGGCTCTGAAGCCTATGCATGCAGGAGGGATTCGGCCTGAGCTGCAACTTAAAAGCATTTATCTACACTGTTGTTTGTAGTGTGAGCCTCACAAGCCCAAGTCTGTTGACCTGGGCTCAGAGGCTGAGCTGCTGGTTGTGTAGATCAGTGGTGCCCAAACTTTTCCTCTTGTGCCTCCTCCTACCAATAATGGAATGTATCTGCGCCTCCCTGTGTCTGAGAGCAGAGTTGTGGCCTGGGGCTGGTGGCCCAGAGCGGGGGCTGACAGCCAAGCCACAGCTGGGAGCAGGGACAGGGACAGGGCAGCGGCCTGTGACTGGGAGCGGAGCTGGGGTCACACCTGGGGCTGGAGCAGAGCTGGGGGCAGAGCAGGGCTGGGTGAGGCTGCCTTCACACCCTCCCATGGAGGCTGTCCTGTGCCTCACTGGACAGGGCTCGCCCCACAGTTTGGGGACCACTGCTGTAAATGTATACTATGTGAGCTCAGCAGCTAGTAAGGCTACAGCTGGGATAGGCACAGGGACCAGCTTTCCTATCTCCTGAGGAGGCCCCCTAGAGAGTGGGCTCATAGCTGGAGTTGGATTGGTGATCCCTACAAAATAGTAACTTATCCTGCCTTTCCTGGAGCATCCTAACAATTATCTGATCCTAACTGAAACCTGTTCACCCCAGAGGTGGCGGCAATTTCAGTGGTAGGTATTTGTACAGGGTTTGATCCCAGAGTCCATGTGTACCCAGATCTCCTATTGACTATAGCCAGAGTGTCAATTGTGCTGTTAATTACTAGTCTGCCATGCCAGGGTATTGTTGAATCACCAGCTGCTATTAATCTAACATAGAGCAACAGTGGCGAGGAAAGCACTTCTTCATTTATATCTGTCCCAGAGCTTGCTACTGTGGGTTTTGGATGTGGGCAAGTCTACTCTTATCTGAGCCTCTGCCATGTTAAGATTTGATTACTGCACTGTACGGCCCTTTATATACAGATGCACCTTAAACTGATCTTGATACTGAAGTTGGTGCTTATTAAGGAGCATATCTTACTGGGAGAATGAGACATCAGTGACTCTGCATGTCGCCTGTTGGTTTTGGAGTGGAGTTTAAGGTGTTTGCTGTCAACTATAAACCCCTAAATGACTTGGTTCCTGCTTATAGGGCCTTGCAAGTCTCCTCTCCTGGGCCACAGCTGTGGTTAGTGAAGGTGCCTGAACTGAAGTCCCCTTGGTTTAAATGAGAAGGAGATGCTGACAGGGCATTTTCTTTGAGGGCCCTTGACTTTGGAACTCATTCTTTGTGATGCTTTTTGGGGGTATCCAGGGTTCTGAGAAATCTTGCTACCACCCACCCTTAGAGATAAGTTATGCTGTCTGCTCATCTCTGCAAAAGATCCAGGGTATCTGTTTGTACACATAGACATTTCAGAGCAAACCGCTGTCTTTATTCATAGGCAGGACATGCTCCTGTTTGTTCTTTTTGTTTCCTGTATACTCCTTTCTTGTAGATTTTGTCATCTCTTAACTGATACCTGGTTCAGTATGCAAATAGGCCTCCATTGTGGAGTGGACAGTACAGATGTGACCAGACAGGGACGTCTAAGCATCTGTTACCTCCTGCCTGAAAGGAACCTGTCTGAGGCATGTCACCTTGACCTGCCTTACTTTAAGAACATAATTTTCAGTATAGATACATAACTTCTTAAATATTATACTTGCATACATTTTACAATGATTATGATGACCATTAGTAGAGACCTTACATGCCACCTTTGGTGAAGTACTATGTATGTCCCTGACCCAAGGGATCCCTGTAAAACCCCATATGCCCTCTGCCAGTTGGCATCAAGAGGACCCTGAGTCACACTCCTTAGTCACCTAGGACTGAAATAGCCCAGGTGTATTGGCCATCAGGGTACCCAGACTTTTGGGGAGGGAGGAACATAAGGGCTGGTATTTGTGGATGAGACTGTTTTGATTTTCTCACTGATTGTTTTAAAGTTAGGGAGTTATTTCTTTTGTGGATGTATATATGTGGCACTTGTATCAAAGGTGCCTGGATCCTCAAACAAATCATTTTAAAATAGTTGTTATAAGTAGAAATTAATAAGGAATCACAGGATCAGATCCTGTACTTCACAAGTATGATAGATCCTAAAGCACCTTACTGTGTGGTTGAAAGGACACTATATAAATGTAAGAAAATTACTTTGGATGCATGAGACCAGATATGGAGAAACTGTTACTGAGATTTCTTGCTATGTGTACAGATAGTCTTTTAAAGAACCTTCAGTTTTTGCAAGCTTTTTCCTTAATTGTTCTCTTTCTGTTCTGGCTTTAGGCTGGATTCCCAGTGGGCATAGATCTACGAACACGAGTTCTTCAGTTTGTAGAAGACAGAATGCAAACTACTATGGTAATATACAACTTTCATTGATTGGATGCAATATAAAATGTGTGTATAAATAGCCTCCTGTGTATTATTCCTTGGGTACAGTCAGCGCTCCTGGGGGAATTCTGTGCCAAAAAATAAAAAATTCTGTGCACAATATTTTAAAATACTGCAAAATACTGTGTATTTTATTTGTCAAAATAACACAATGTAATCATACTGGTTTCAATTATTTTGGTAATTTTATTTCAAAATACCCGTCAAAAACTATGTCTGTAACAGTACAGACAACAAAAAAGATTCAAGAAATGTTTTTGACAAATAGATTCCTTACTAGGCATATTAATACAGAACTTTGAGTAATTCATTTAAATGACAATTCAGAAATGTATCTTCTGTACCCCTCAGAAGCAGTGCAAAGGCTTGGGGGAGTCAGGGGTAACAGAGGAGCTGAGGGAGAGGGAAGTAATTGCTCAGAAACAGCTTGGTGAGTGAACCTTGAGGGTTGTTGGGTGTGGGTGGGAGAAGTATGGATAAGGGTTTTTTGGGGGAGAGAGATTGTTAGGGAGTTGGAGAGCCTCCCTCATGCTGACCCTGGCTGACCACTAGCCTCTCCCATTCAGTCAGGCACATCTGCCCCTGTCCCCATGTGTCCCTGCACTTTCCTTCCCATGCTCCCCCTTCCTTGGTCCCCATTTGGCCCTGCACACCCCCAACCCCAGTGTCCCTGCACCCCGACTCCCATTTAGCCTCCGCTCTAGTCTATCCCCCTCACTAGCCTTTTTGACTCTCTATGTGACTCCCCCCAACAGCCCTGTATGCTCTGCTCTGTCCGTCCCCCCATATCTCATCTTCCTCACAGCCATGTCGCTATCAGAAAATCAGCCTCTGCTTTCTCCCTATTGGCTGCTACATGAGCTGGCTGCCCTCTGTTTTGGTGCCACAGCAGCCCCTGTTGAGTGAAAGGTGCAACTGCAGTGCCAATCCTGTAGAATGTATCTTCTGCAGAGAAAAAAAAAATCTGTGCAGTACCTGAATTCTGCACTTGTGCAGTGATGCAGAATTCCCCCAGGAGTAAGTCAGAGCTTGAGTGGATTATGTGATCTCACGTTAGTGCGATGCATGAAGTGGTGTTTCAATTTCTAGTTTTCACTCCATGTGCTACCTACTTATTCAATTCATAGGCCCTTCAAATAGAAGCAGAGGATCCCAAGGGTATGTTTGTGGGAGGGAACCTGTGACGTTGTTTAAATGCTGCAGTACTTAGTTATCACAGTTGGGCCCCTTTTTTTCTTTTCCAGAATGAGGATTTCTGAACATGCCTTGAATTTCCACACTCATACCTTGCTAAGTGTTTGCTGTAGGATTTTCTAAAATTTTAAGGAATATTTTAATTATTCACTCTTTTTTCCTAACCTCTCCCCACAGCTAACTGGAATAATAATTGGCGCTGCAGTGGCATTGCCCCTTATAGGGATTTTTGTGTTTGTCGTTTACAGAAAGGTGAAGCAATCTAGTAAGTACTCAACTTGCTACACATGTGTTAAAACAGAATCTTCTCAGTGGTTTCCTTTGCCCTACTCATTCCTTAATGTAATATGATAGAGCCAGTGCTTGTTCTAGAGGTAATGATTCAAACTGGAAAATAGCCTTAAAAGGACACAGAATTTGTATTGCATTGCTGATTGTGTTAACTGTCCAAGTGCATACAGTGTTTAGGAAGCTTAAAATTCGGTGAATTTAGTTCCTTTAGCATATAATAAACTCCATGGGATCACAGTCAATATGTAAATAACTTGGTGTAATCAGGAAATGTCACTGAGTTTGAATGGGACAGAGGTGAAAATTGGGGGCATCCGTGTGAGGGATAATTGACAGATCCAGTGCGCAGCTGTAGAAGGAGTTCTAATCTTTGGGAGAGAGGTGAAAGGCCCTGCATGACCTTTTAAAAAATTAAATTTATAACAACTGCTCCTTGTGCTCTGGTATTGGAGACCTGTTAAGTTCCTTCTTCAGCTGTCTGTTGTCTGGCCTGGTCTGTTGGAGCAGAAATGATATAAATGAGACATGTGGTGGATCAAAGTCCAAATTCTAGACATCGTGTCTCCGTGGCAGTAAGGGACTGAAAGTACTATGGAGGCAGTATCCCTGGTGGCTGAGAGGAGGGCCCTTAGTATGGTTCTTGGGCCAACTTGCGGGCTGTTGTCATGCTCCAGAGAAAGTGTGCTGGTGGGATTCTTAGCCCTTCTCTCTCTCGACAGATCTAGAACTCATTCTCCTTCTCAACTGGCAAACATTCCTGAACTTTGCTGTACATTTCCCTTTTCTGCTCTCCCTGCTTTGTGTTGAAACTTAGCCCTGGTCTACTCTATGAGTTTAGGTTGAATTTAGCAGCATTAGATTGATTTAACCCTGCACCCGTCCACATGACGAAGCCATTTTTGTTGCCTTAAAGGGCTCTTAAAATCGATTTCTGTACTCCTCCCCGAGGGGATTAGCACTGAAATCGACATCGCAGGGTCAAATTTGGAGTAGTGTGGACACAATTCGACAGTATTGGCTTCCGGGAGCTATCCCAGAGTGCTCCATTGTGACTGCTCTGGACAGCACTTTCAACTCAGATGCACTAGCCAGGTACACAGGAAAAGCCCTTAGGAACTTTTTGAATTTCATTTCCCGTTTGGCTAGATGGACCTTTGGTCTGACCCAGTACAGCCGTTTGTATGTTCTTGTGTAAGCCTACCAAAAAACCAAAGAGGCAAACGGCCACTCTGGGTCAGAGCCCTAGACATACCACTTCTATGATAAGATGCATTGAATTCTAGGGGGTGGGGGTGGGGGCTACCACTACCCCACCCTGTCTGTGGACACCTGCAAGGAGTGAGTCTCATGCAACAGGGATGAGGAAGATGAGGAGGTGGAGGAGGATGAGGATAGTGCATAGCACGCAAGCGGAGAAACCATTCTCCCTGACAGCCAGGAACTGTTTTTCACCCTGGAGCCAATACCCTCCCAAGTCAGGCTCACAGACCACGAAGCCAGAGAACGCACCTCTGGTGAGTGTACCTTTGTAAATATAATGCCTGGTTTAAAAGCAAGCGTGTTTAATGATTAATTTGCCCTGAAGACTTGGATGCATTCACGGCCAATACAGCCCCTCTTTTTAAATGGCCAACCCAACGGGTTCTTGGTATGGGAAAGGAGGGCGCTGCTGTTTGAAGCCATTCCCACATGTTATGAAGGTTGAAGGCGAAAGACTGTGGCTTACCATGGCTGCCTGCAAGCCGAATTCTGTTGCCCGGCCCTGCATGTGTGATCTCTCACACCAAACTGGCCTCAATATAAGAGGCAAAATATGACCTTGTACTGAAAGCACCTGTACTATGTAATGTTAATAACTTCATTCACTGTGAAAGAGTCTACCCATTGTTCTCTAAAATGTGTCTTTTTAAATACTATTCTCCCTTTTTTTCCTCCTGCAGCTGCAAATGTTTCAACCCTCCCCCTATCATCTTGGTCCCAGATGCTAGCACAGATAAGAAGGTTAAAAAAAACTCACTCGTGATGAAATGTTCTCTGAGCTCATGCAGTCCTCCCGCACTGAAAGAGCTCTGGCATCTGGTGGAGCTGCAGGAAAGGCAGCAGGAGCACAGACCGCCACTGCAGCCCCTGTGTAACCACCTGCCCTCCTCCCCAAGTTCCATTTCCTTTTCACCCAGATGCCCAAGAACGTGTAGGGGGGCCCTCTGGGCCCCCAACCACTCCACCCCAGAGGACTGCCCAAGCAACAAAAGGTTGGCATTCAATAAGTTTTGAAGTGCAGTGTGGCCTTGTCCTTCCCTCCTCCCCACATCCACCACCCCACCCCTTCTGGACTACCTTGGCAGTTATCCCCCCATTTGTGTGATGAAGTAATAAAGAATGCATGATTTGAAACAATAATAACTTTATTGCCTTTGCAAATGGTGATTGAAGTGGGAAAGGTGGTTGGCTTACAGGGAAGTAGAGTGAACCAAGGGGGCGGGTTTTCATCAAGAGAAACAAACAGAACTGTCACACCATAGCCTGGCAAGTCATGAAACTGGTTTTCAAAGGTTTCTGATGTGCAGGGCACCCTGCTGTGCTCTTCTAATCGCCCTGGTGTCTGGCTGCGCTTAATCAGTGGCCAAGCGATTTGCCTCAACCTCCTACCCCGACATAAACTTCTCCCCGTTACTCTCACAGATATTGTAGACCACACAGCAAATAGCAATAACAATTGGAATATTGGTTTTGCTGAGGTCTACCCGAGTCAGTAAACTGCACCAGCGTGCTTTTAAGTGTCCAAATGCACATTCTAGCATCATTCTGCACTTGCTCAGCCTATAGTTGAACAGCTCCTTACTACTGTCCAGGCTGCCTGTGTATGGCTTCATGAGCCATGGCATTAAGGAGTAGGCTGGGTCCCCAAGGATAATTACAGGGATTTCAACATTCCCAACAGTTATTTTCTGGTCTGGAAAGAAAGTCCCTTCCTGCAGCTGTTCAAACAGACCAGAGTTCCTGAAGATGCAAGTGTCATGTACCTTTCCTGGCCATCTTGCATTGATGTTGGTGAAACATCCCTTGTGATCGATCAGTGCTTGCAGCACCATTGAAAAGTACCCCTTGCGGTTTATGTACTGGCTGTCAAGGTGGTCTGGTCCCGAAGATAGGGATATGCGTTCCTTCTGTCGCCCCACCACAGTTAGGGAGTCTCATTGCAGCAAAGCCATCCACTATGACCTGCACATTTCCCAGAGTCACTACCTTTGATAGCAGCAGCTCAGTGATTGCATTGGCTTCTTGGATCACAGCAGCTCCCACCATAGATTTATCCACTCCAAATTGATTCCCAACTGACCGGTAGCTGTCTGGCGTTGCAAGCTTCCACAGGGCTATTGCCACTCGCTTCGCAACTGTGAAGGCTGCTCTCGTCTTGGTATTCTTGTGCTTCAGGGCAGGGGAAGGCAAGTCACAAAGTTCCATGGAAGTGCCCTTACGCACGCAGAAGTTTTGCAGCCACTAGGAGTCATCCCAGACCTGCAACACTATACGGTTCCACCAGTCTATGCTTGTTTCCCGGGCCCAGAATCGGCATTCTGGAGCATGAACCTGCCCCATTACCACCATGATGTTCAAATTGCCAGGGTCGGTGGTTTGAGAGAAGTCTGTGTCCATGTCCTCATCGCTATCGTGATTGCCCTGTCGTCGCCTCCTCGTCTGCTTTTGCAGGTTCTGCACATACTGCAAGATAATGTGCGAGGTGTTTACAATGCTCACAACAGCAGCGATGAGCTGAGCGGGCTCCATGCTTGCCATGGTATGGCGTCAGCAGGAAAGCAGAGTTGCAGCGGAAGTGGTGGATGATGACAGATACCACGAGAATAGATGTTTCTACCGAACGACGAGAGGACCTGCGAGGTGGATTCATGGCACCAGAAGTTGAAGTGGTGGATGACTTGAGCTCATTTACTCTATTGAGCTCAGTCATCATTTACTCAATTGAGACTGAGCTCATTTACAACAGCAGGAGAGCAGAGTTGCAGCGGAAGCGGTGTATGATGATGGTTTGCAGACCTACTGCACCGTCTGCTGTCAGCAGCACCCAGGACGCAACTGCTGTGGTGATGGTGAGCTGAGCGGGCTCCATGCTTGCTGTGGTATGGCATCTGTACAGAAAAAAGATGCGAAACGATTGCTGTTGCTTTCACTGAGGGAGGGGCGACTGACGATGTACCCAAAACCACCCGCAACAAAGTTTTTGCCCAATCATGCATTGGGAGCTTAACCCAGAATTCCAACGGGTGGCGGAGACTGCAGGAACTGTGGGATAGCTACCCACAGTGTACCACTCCATGAGTTGATGCTAGCCACGGTATTGAGGACGCACTCCGCTGACCTACTGCTGTTAGTGGGGACATACACGATCGACTGTATAAAATCACTTTTTAAAGATCAACTTCTATAAATTCGACCTAATTTATACACATACCCTTAGTTCATTTAATAAATCTATTGCACAAGTGAGAGGTGCCTATATCAAAGGGAAAAGCAGACAAACAGCATAGATTACTGCTGTTCTGTATTTCCAATATCAGGCAGTGCTAACAGCCCTTGGTTTCTTTAAATCCTTTTTTTCGATTTCCCTCCTGTGCGTCTCCCGCTCCCAAAAGCTGTCTGAGCTCATCAGAGCTTCTGAAAGTATCACAAATGCTTTTTGAAGAGTGTTAAAAACAAAATGCAAGCCTTTTATCACCTCGATCATGAGGGTGAATGTGAACTGGACAAACAAAGCTTTAACATCTGACTTTAGGTGAGTGTTTTTGACTGTTTGAAAATAAGACAGAGTTGAGAGTGATTTTTGGGCTTGATGGTTCAGGGGCTATATGGGAAATTCGAATTTCCCTTCAGTGAACTTCAGCTGTTTTATTTTCCTGTATCTCCTTCTGGGCTGCACGCTGTTATGGATAGGGGACTGTTATTGCAGATCCTTATGCTTCAGTAGTTAGCCATGTAACCAACATAGGCGCCAACTCTGTGGGTGCTCCAGACCATGGGAAATAAAAATGGTGGGTGCTCTGCACCTGCTGGCAATACCCCCACCCCCAATCAGGTCCTCCCTGTCCCCCTAGCGCCTTCTGGTGGTCCTGCTGATCAGCACATCCCCCTTACCCCTCAGCACCTTCTGCCCGCTGGTGGTCAGCTGTCCAGTGGCATGCAGGAGGAGCTGGGCGGAGCATGGGCATGGTGCGCTCGAGGGCTCAGTTCATAGAATTATAGATTATTAGGGTTGGAAGGGACCTCAGGAGATCATCTAGTCCAACCCCCTGCTCAAAGCAGGACCAATCTCCAAATCTCTAAATGGCCCCCTCAAGGACTGAGCTCACAACCCTGGGTTTAGCAGGCCAATGCTCAAACCACTGAGCTATCCCACCTGGGTTGGGGCAGGAAGGGGCAGGGCAAGGCCTTGAGGGAATGGGTGGAGTCTGGGGCGGAGCCGAGGGGGAGTACCCCCTGGCACATTAGGAAGTTGGCACCTCTGGTGACCAGCGTTGATCTGCATAGCTGAGAGCTTTCTCTAGGATCTAACCATAGTCTGCTAAAGGACTCTGAGAGCGTAATTGCATTCAGCATCTTTCTCACAGACTCTGTGCCTTCTTGTGAGAGCAGGCCCTGCTCTAGATAAAGAGGAGCTTTGGAAATGGGAATGGTTCCTAAAATTGCCTGCCTCAGATGGCATGACTGGCAGTTATTCAGCACTATAGGGATTCTGCACCTATGACGTTAAAGCTGCTTGGAAAGTATGAATGAAACATATCCTTCAGGGAGTAATACTTAGAAATACTAATGTGTTTAGAGATCTACCTCTCTGTGGGGAGGGGATGGTGGGAAGAAACTTCTGGAACTGTCCTTATTTTCTCTTCCTCTCCTCACTAAGCATTATGATGACCTTCTCTTCGGGGAAATAAGCATTGAATTTGGCTCCCTTTGGTCAGTGTTGCTTCCAGAACTGACTAGAAGAAGTCTCACACTCTGGCTTCCCTACCATTTGTATTTTTGCTATCTCCATAGCAGTTTTTGACCCCATGATACCACCAATCTGTGTTCCTTGAGATACACCCCATAATCAACTACATTGTGAGGCAGAAGTAACACAGGGTTAAATTAGTCCACTGACAACTTGAACGTAGGTAGCTCATCATCCCAAAAGAGTGTTTGGACAGAATAGATTTCTTTCTTGGAATTCATTTGAAATTGTACTGTCAAAGAGGCGTGGGTTTTTGGTCTAGTCTCCAACAGGAACAGTCGAGAGTTTCACATGAATTTCTGTTAGTAATACAAGTTGGATTCCAACTAGTGAGCAAGGTCAATGCATCTGCATGCTCCTCTTTCCACTTGTTACAAACTATCTGCCGAGTTATTTGATGATCCTTTTGTGTTTCAGGACAACCTCAGCCCCAGGTGCCTCAGTACAGATTTCGCAAGAGAGACAAAGTAATGTTTTATGGGCGGAAGATCATGAGAAAGGTAAGTACATCTAATGGAGAGGGAAGGGAGGATGGAAAATAAAAATTAAAATCCAGGAAAATAAATGAACTCTCAGATGCCTGACCTGCTTACCATGGTTATTAGCACCAGCCCCACTGCATTTTTTCAGAAGAGAAGTCTCTAATACATTGGGAGTGTCTCTAATACGTTGGGAGTGTCATCTTGGGTCAGACCGTAAGTTTAGTAGTCAGTATCCTGTTAACAGGTAGTGGGTAATGCCTGATGTTTCAAAGCAAGTTCCTCTTTCCCCTAGGAAAGAATTCACTTTTCTAGTTTTGCAGGGCTGTGTGTGGAAGGGGAAGATTCCTTCCTAACTCTTATGGTTACCAGTTTTATAACCTGAGAGATGAGACATGATTGCCCAGGTCTTAGCATGTAAGTATCAAACTTCACTAATAGTTCCTAAACTATCCAACGTCCCCCTTTCCGTCCCTGCTTTTTAAAATCCATTTCAAGTGTATGATTTGGTGACCTCCTGAGACCAATCTGTGTGTGAAGTTTTTTTTTTAAAAACTAACGTATATGTTAAATGCTGAAAGAGAGAGAGTTTAAAATGAACAATTCAGTTTCTTTAAAAAATGTTCCATCCTTGTTTCTATTTTTAGGGTTCTCTCTGTGTTTGTGGTCTTTTATTTTAAGCTGCTTAGATGGCGTGGTGATCTAGAGAGACAGAAAACTAGTTGACAGGTTTCAGAGTGGTAGCTGTGTTAGTCTGTATCAGCAAAAAGGAGGAGGAGTACTTGTGGCACCTTAAAGTCTAACAAATTTATTTGAGCATAAGCTTTCGTGGGCTAAAACCCAGTTGATCGGATGCATGCAGTGGAAAATACAGGACAAAGATATATATACACACACATACAGGAAAAAATGGGTGTTGCCATATTAACTATAATGAGAGTAATCAGTTAAGGTTGGTTATTATCAGCAGGAGAAAAAAAACTTTTGTAGTGATAATCAGGATGGCCCATTTCCAACAGCTGACAAGGAGGTATGAGGAACAGTAGGGGAAAAATTAGCATGGGGAAATAGATTTTACTTTGTGTATTGACCCATCCACTCCCAGTCTTTATTCAAGCCTAATTTAATGGTGTCAGGTTGCAAATTAATTCCAATTCTGCAGTTTCTTGTTGGAGTCTGTTTTTTGAAGTTTTTTTGTTGGAGTATTGCGATTTTGAGGTCTGTAACTGAGTGATCAGAGAGATTAAAGTGTTCTCTGACTGGTTTTTGAATGTTTTAATTCTTGATGTCTGATTTGTGTCCATTTATTCTTGAAACTTTAATAAGGTAATGAGGATTTGCATTTAAAATACTTTTACACTTATCAAAAAAATAAGCTTTTGTGTTGTCCTTAAGATTCAAGCTCATTAATGGGGCATGCATTTGAACTTGAAATTTACCGGTACTGTTATATTTGGAAATAAGATAATTAAAATGACTTCATTCTTCATATGAAAAAAAACTGCTAAGACCTTCGTGTGATGATTTATTCTTGATGTCTATTTAAACCAATAAACCTCATTAATACCTATAACAGCTCCCTACCCTTTCAGTGTAAGTAATGGCAGAGACTCTTGCTATCTTATCTTACCAGGTAAAGTGTTCTTTATTTTTTAGTTTTAATCTGAATAGCATCTTGGCAAAAATGGCATGGATGGGGTTCCTTGATTATTTTATCTCTAGGACTATATAATCAGTGCATGAGGTAGAAAATTAAGTCAGGAGAAATTAAGATTCTAACAGATGTGTTACACAGGCTGTCTTGTACGTGTGTGTGTTATGGTTTTTCATGTAATAGCCCGTACAAGAGCTAGCTGGGGCTCGACCACCTCCGGATTGCAGGGAGCCACACCAGCTCACTATACACAGTTGTCATCGGGGGGAATTAGTCTGTCCGCGGGGGTCTCCCTCGGCAGCCCTTGCAGTAACTGGAATGCTGTGGGCCCAGGCCCTGGGTCAGGGTGGGGCAACAAGGAGTCAGGTCCTCGGGCAGGGCTGAGCAGTAGCAATGCAAACAGTGAGGAGCCCAGGCCTGGGGTCAGGGCAGAGCAACAACATGTCTGGGCTCAGGCCCTCAGGCAGGGTTGAGCAGTAATAATAAGCGCAAGCCTCCTCAGGCCTGAGGGAGGGGGAGACTGCCACCCACAAATTGGGTGGCAGGGGGACACAGGCCCTCCCACTCCACTGTGTCCCAGCCCGGGGCCCTAACAGCGGCAGAAGACCTGCTGCTTAGTGGGGATCCTGGCCGCAACACACCGACATGGGCTCTGGCAGTGCTGCAGCCAGACTGGGGTCAGCTGCCCCCAGGCTACTTCCACACTCCCCCTCGGGTTGTACCTGGGTCCTGGTGTTGGCCTCTGGGGGATCCAGGACCAGACAGGGTGCGATCGGTCAGGTAGGCAACTCCTTCTGGGTAGCGGAGCGCAGGGCAGGTCAGGCAACTCCTCCGGGTAGCAGGCGCAGGGCAGGCTGGCCAGTCTAGGCATCCACTTGGGCTGCGGGTTTTCCAGGCACGGGCTAGGCTGGAGATGTCCGGTCTCTCCAGTGGCTGGGGCCTTACTGAGCTATGAGGGCGAGCCTTTATACTTCTGGGTCGCTGCCTGCCCTCTGAGGGGCGGGCTTTGAGCTCCTAGC
Source organism: Chelonoidis abingdonii (assembly GCF_003597395.2). NCBI lineage: Eukaryota > Metazoa > Chordata > Testudines > Testudinidae > Chelonoidis > Chelonoidis abingdonii. Next base: position 793,014 of record NC_133792.1, read on the forward strand.
TCCGCCCACTCCAGCCTCCGGACGGCTCTTCCCCCTCCGGGCGACGAGGAGCCACACTGCTCACTACATAGCCATTTAACAAGCAATAGAAAACGTGACATATGGACTTGTGGCTGAGATCCCATCTTTGTAGGAATCTTGGAGTTCTGACTACTTCTTTTAACAGTGCTATCTACTGATCCTGTATACCAAAATCTGTATATGGGGGAGGGAATAGTGTCGTTAGACCTGAGCAGAGGCTAGAGGTTTCATGTTCCCTATTATTTATTTATATTACCATAATGCCTGGGTGGCCACTCATGGACCAGGACCTCATTATGGTAGGTGCTGTACAAACCCAGACTGAAAAAAACAGTTAACAATAAATTGAAAGTGTGTGAAGTATCAGAGGGGTAGCCGTGTTAGTCTGGATCTGTAAAAGCAGCAGAGAATCCTGTGGCACCTTATAGACTAACAGATGTTTTGGAGCGTGAGCTTCCGTGGGTGAATACCACTTCGTCAGATGCAGGTAGTGGAATTCCAGGGGCAGGTTATATATATGCTAGCAAGCAAGCTTAGAGATAACGAGGTTAGTTCAGTCAGGGAGGATGAGGCCCTGTTCTAGCGTAGATGTGTGAAACCAAAGGAGGAGAAACCGTCTCTTTTAATTGGCAAGCCATTCACAGTCTTTGTTTAGTCCAGAGCTGATGGTGTCAAATTGCAGATAAACTGAAGCTCACAGTTTCTCTTTGAAGTCTGGTCCTGAAGTTTTTTGCTGCAGGATGGCCACCTTAAAATCTGCTATAGTGTGGCCAGGGAGGTTGAAGTGCTCTCCTACAGGTTTTGTATATTGCATTCCTGATATCTGATTTGTGTCCATTTATCTTTTCCGTAGTGACTGTCCAGTTTGGCCGATATTACATAGCAGAGGGGCATTGTGGCATATGATGGCATATATTACACTGGTGGACGTGCAGGTGAATGAACCGGTGATGGTGTGGCTGATTGGTGTAGGTCCTGTGATGTGTGTCGCGTGGTGTAGATATGTGGGCAGAGTTGGCATCGAGAGTTTGTTGCATGGATTGGTTCCTGAGCTAGAGTTACTATGGTACGGCGTTGCAGTTGCTGGTGAGAATACGTTTCAGGTTGGCAGGTTGTCTGTGGGGAAGGATTGACCTGCCACCCAAGACCTGTGAAAGTGTGGGATCATGTCCAGGATGGGTTGTAGATCCCTGATGATGCGTTGAGAGGGTTTTAGCTGGGGGCTGTGTGATGGCCAGTGGAGTCCTGTTGGTTTCTTTCTTGGGTTGTCTTGCAGTAGGAGGCTTCTGGTACACGTCTGGCTCTGTTGATCTGTTTCCTAAATTTCCTCATGCGTATTGTAGTTTTGAGAATGCTTGGTGGAGATTTTGTAGGTGTTGGCCTCTGTCTGAGGGGTTAGAGCAGATGTGGTTTACCCTCAGTGCTTGGCTGTAGACAATGGATCGTGTGTGGCCCGGGATGGAAGCTGGAGGCATGAAGGTAGGCATAGCAGTCGGTAGGTTTTCGATATTAGGGTGGTGTTAAGTGACCATCACTATTTGCACCGTGGTGCTAGAAGTGGATACCTCCCATGTAGATTGGTCACAGGCTTGAGGTTGATGGTGGGTGGAAGTTGTTGAAATCATGAAAAGTCTCCTTCCCAGGGTCCAGATGATGAAGATTCTGGCTGTCGCGTAGCAGAGAAGGGCGTGGTGGGACGAGAGCTGAGCGAAGCGTTGTTCCAGGTCATCCATAAAAATGGCATATTGTGGGCCCTGCGGTGTCCCATAGCACTGATCTGGGATAATATTGTCATCACTTGAAATAGTGTGGTGATGATAAAGACACGAGCTCAGCAGTATTTTGTGCTGTCATACGGCGAGTACTGTTCCTGACAGATTGTATCCATTCTGTCGTGTGGGACTGTTGTGTAGAGGCTTGGATAGTTCGGGGAGGGACAATCTGATTCGCTCAGGAAATCAGGTGTCACGCGGATAGCTGGGAGTGCTGGTGGCCTAGGTCTAGGATAGAGAGTCCACATATCCAGACACGTCCGTTCATGAAGTGCAAATGGGGGCCCGAGATGATGGGGGTCCAGGATTTCGGGTTTGTGGAATTCTTGGGTGATAATGATAACCCTGGTCGGGGCTCTAAGGCGTATGCCTGATTGTTCCGTCGTAATTCGTAGGGGTTTCTGATGTAGATGGTGCAGTTTCTTAGTTTTCCATCAGTTGGGATTGAGGGACTGCCTGTAGAATTTTGGTTTGGAGAGCTGTCTTGGTGGCCTCTTTTGGAGTCAGATTGTTCATAGATGACAACAAGACCTCTTTTATGCCTCTTTTGTGATAATGTTCAGGTGGTTTGTGGGCTGTGGATGGCTGCTTTCTGCCCGACTAGTTATGGGGGCAACGGTTGTTGTTTTTCCACGATTTTTGCCTTGGACAGTCGGCGGCATTTCAATGTTAAGGTCCAGACTTCATTTTCGACCCTCAGGAGGAGTCCATGTTGGAGTTTCTCTTCTTTTGCGTGGTGGGAGTACCTGTGTATCAGTGCACTGTTTCAGTGTTGTCCTGGAAGTTTCTTTGAGTCGTAGACGGCGAAGTAGGTTTCCAGATGCCCAAACTGTCATGTTTGGTGGGGAGAAGAGTGCAGGCAGAAAGAGTATGTCCCCAGAAGGACAGATTTTCTTCTGGGAATTGAGTGTGTAGTTGGATATGATTGATGATATTGCTGGGTGGGTTAGGGTACTGCGGGGTGTCCCATGTGGAGGTTAGGGAGTTTAGACGCTTACAGTCCTTTTTCTTTGTAGAGAGGTGAAGTGAGTGCTGTAGATCTCCTGTCTTATTTTAGTGAAGTCCGTTTTTATGGAAGTTTGGTTATTAATGAAGGTCTCCAGGTTGGAGAGCTCTTTTTTGATGTTTTCCTGTTTGCTGTATAGGATGCTGATCAGGTGGTTCCTCAGTTTCTTTGACAGTGTATGGCATAATCTCTCACTGTGGTCTGTGTAGTATGTAGATAGCAGTGGATTTTTTACCTTTAGTCCATTTGGTATGATGTCCATGCGTTTGCATTTAGAAAGGAAGATGATATCTGTATTTGTATTTGTATTTGGAGCTCACGCTCCAAAACGTCTGTTAGTCTATAAGGTGCCACAGGATTCTCTGCTGCTTGAAAAGTGTGTTTGTGTCTAGGCCAACAGCATGTATGTGCCGTGCATCTCTAGATAGGCAAACACTCAGGCTTGGTGCTGATTTCCACTGCTCATGCTCACTGTGCAATTTTCAAAAGTTCCTGACTCTTAAGTTCCAGACAGACTTTATTCAAGCTGAATTGTGAATAGACCCTTTAGCTACTCTTTGAGTTTGCATGCTGTGTTTTCAAGTTTAAAAATTCACCTGTTCCTGTACAGGAAAAATGATGAGTGTAAGGTTTTACACCATGAACAAAATATGTGTTCAACCATACCAAATTCAAAAATGGCAGACTGGTTTGTCTTCAGACTTTTCACACAAAGATCAGACACCTTTGGGCAGGATCAAACATGAGCACTTACATCACAAAAGGATTTAAAAATAAAAAAAACTTGAATGATGAAAACAAGATAATAATGGAACTGTTTTTTCAAGCAGAATGATAGAACTTGTTATTAAGTGACTCCTGTTATATTTGTAAATAAATTGCCTGTTTTCACACGGAAGCTTTCAGTAGCAGCAACATCCTGCTTATTACTATGACAGGCTCTGGGGTAATCTTAACAGCTCTGTGTGTGTTTTCTGCATCAGTGCTGTTTCCGTAGACTTTGCCATTTTGAGACACTTTGCCAGGATTTGCCTTAAAGCTGCTTAGCTGCCTGTCTTTGGCAGCTGTTCTATTTCTGGTGAAATGCCTGTCTGCCATGACATTCCTCTCTTGATCTTTGCAGTATTGTTTGTTGCAAATGGCAATTCTTGCTATCTCACCATGCAGGACTTCTCAAGAGACTGGAGTGATTTCTTTCTTTGCTTGTGGGGAGAGTCCAGATTTCTAAGCTGTATGCCATTCCTGAAAGGACATCCTTAGCCAATTTGGCAAATATAGGTGTTCATTCTGAGTTCAGTCTTCCTAAATGCACTTCGATCCCAATTTTGTTCTTCTGCTGATTTCTTCAAACTGGCCACTCTTTCTCCAGACTGTGGTGGGTTTTTTTTTTGTTTTTGTCCCCCCCTACACTGGGATGGAATGAATGTCCTATTGTTTCCTATTGGCATATTTATGTAAAGAGGACATCTTGATTTTGAAGAAACAGTTTCCTCTCTTAGTAAAGAATGCAATTCAATTTCCCATTTTTGGCTTACATTTAGCTTAATTGTGTGGTTTTCAACAGGCAAGGGAGAGCTTAACGTCCGTATAACTCCATGCAAGGGGGCATGGGAGATATGGAGAAACAATCAGACTAAATACACTAGAAATAACTGTTAGTAAAATATCAATGTATTATAGGTGGTCTGGTAATGCTGTCTGACTAACACTTCCCATTGTAAGATGTGTTTTTGCAGTTGCTTTTAACTTTACCATACCTTAATTGTTTGTTTGGGCTAAAGTTTTGGATGCTGGGTATTAAGTCATTTCTGGGCAGGAATCTGTGGAAAATGTTTGTTGTTTTGCCCCCCTTTTTTTAAGGCCCCCCGCCCCTCCCCCCCAAACAAACTTTACAGCTCTTTCACTGAGATGCTCATATTGGAAGGTACTTTGTCTTCCATATGGTAAAATCACCTTTTCTTTTTCTTCTGGGAATTTAGACCTGTGTTTTAGTTTTATTATTTATCTGAAGGTATGAAGTAGGTGAAAGATAGTTTCTGTCTGCTGTACTTCTGGTAAAGTTAAATTGCTGAGTTTCTGATTTTATGATGCTTGGAAATATTGATGGCCCAGAGACCCACTTGTCTGTCGATGCAAGAGATGGACAGAATCTGAAAATTCTCATCACAGAAGCATATAAGGGAATTGAATTTCCTGAGGGATAAACAGGATATTTAAAAAATGAAAACTAGCAAGTTTTCTTGATCTTGCAATGTTTGCATTCCTCCACTAAGTGGCACTCCAGTTACTGCATTTATTGTGCTATTTCAGTATTGGGACAGGTGTCCTCATTTATATATTTCACTAAAATGTGTAAGTCTGTTCTTGGCATTGATTAAGTGTATCAGGTCTCAGTGCATCAGCGTTAGTGATTGCCAGACTAATATTTACACTTTAAAAGATTACTTCTATGTTTCTGGTGCTTGCAATTCTTGGACAGAAATGGTGTGTTTAAAGTTTTTCTGTATTTCCCATCACCATTATATTAATTGCTTACTAAAAAGTACAATGACACTTCTCTCTAAAAAGAAAATGCCATGATGTAGCACACTACCCTAGTGCTCATGGAGGTCCTGATCCTGCAAAGCCTTACACATGCACTTAACTTTACATGGATTCCAGTGGTGCCACATGTGCATGTGTCTTTGCAGGATCAAGACCTTTAGAGGTTGTTGGAATTCTCTTGAAACAGATTTTTGTTTTGTTTTGTGGTTTCCTGTAGGTGACAACTCTCCCAAACTCTCTGGTTGGGAACATGGTGCCTCGTCAAAGGATGCGGAAAAGAGCAAAAGTTTTGTCTTTGGCTAAGAGGTACAGTTGTTTGGTAATGGAGGTCCTGTGGATTGCTGTGGCCATGTACAGATGCAATTAACTTTATGCTACAATTGTAGGAGTTCTAGTTTGGCTCCTGTGGCTCTAGGGGTGAAGAACTCCTATTTGTTTTATAAACTTAGATTTCCGAGAGGCCCAGTCTCTGTTCATGTTGGGTTTTTGGATGACCAGCTTTTCTTATGAAGTAGTGAAGGTCTCATGGTTTCCAGTGCATTTGCCCACTTTTCTGGCAAACACTGAATTAAAATGGAATTCTACTCTTCCCCAATAATGCAACTTGCACTGGAAGTGGAAAGTGGGGAGGTTTGCTGTAGTTCTTAGCTGCTGTGTAGGTTTGTTCCATAGTCTCTAGAGTGCACAGTGGGTCAAGGAGGAGTGCAGGGATAGAACTGGTGATGAGCTATGAGGCATCAACTCTACCCGGAACTGTTGTGTACTGTAGTGTCATTCTGGTTGGTCCCCCACATAGACTCCCTTTATTTGTCCCTGGGTTGTGTCTAAGTCCTGAATCTGGATATGCCTCAGGAAATGTTCAGTATTTTTTGTGGGGTAGGGGAGGGAAAAGGAGATCTGATATATATATATATATATGTCTGCTGTTGTCTAGAAAAGGGAGGAACTGCATTGGAATTTGAGACCCTCACTGCTTTATAATAATAATAAATAATTAATTTTAAAAAAGCTTGCAATTCAAAAGCTGACTGAGCCCCTGAATTCTGTTGTTTTTGCTTTTTCTCTTGTAGGATTTTGCGTTTTAAGAAGGAGTCTCCAACTCTGCAACCAAAGGAGCCGCCTCCCTCCCTGCTGGAAGCAGATCTAACTGAATTTGATGTGAAGAATTCCCACTTGCCATCAGAAGTCCTGTACATGCTTAAAAATGTCAGGTAAGGTTGAAATGAAAGATCAAGGCTTGATCCTGATATATGCTATACTGGTGTAAATCAGCAGTAACTCCAGTGAAGTCACCAAGCTTTACCAGTGTGAAATCAGAATCAGACCCTTTAATGAATTTAAGTTGGTGGCGTAAGACTTTTCAGGTGGGGAAAAATAATACTGATTTGCAGTTGCCAAGAAGCATTAGGTAAGGAAAAGAAGAGGGTTGTCAAATGGACTAGGTTTGGGAGTAAAAATGATGAGCTCTGCTAGATTGAATAGATTTCTGATAATGCTCTTTCTGTGCCTTTTGAAACTCTTTTTGTACTTTTTTTCTATATTGCTATGGATATGTGTAACAAAGGGCAGTGGGACCATTTTGGTATGTTCAGTGTGAGACTGACAGCTCTGCAGACTTGCCATGAGCAGCAGCAGCAGCAGTAGTATAGACTTACACACCTTGCTCCTGGAAGGACCTGCTTGAGGGGAGAGTTCATTTTTATATTCATTCAGTCTGGCATCTGCATCTCTTTGCTGAGACAGTTAAAGGAGCCAGTCACCTCCAATTATTTTGCTTGTTATCTTTTTTTGAGAGGTGATCATAGAATCATAGAAGATTAGGTTTAGAAGGGACCTCAGGAGGTCATCTAGTCCAAGACTGCTCAAAGCAGGACTAACCCCATTTAAATCATCCCAGCCAGGGCTTGGTCAAGCCAGGCCTTAAAAACCCCCGAAGGATGGAGATTCCACCACCTGCCTAGGGAACCCATTCTTGTGCTTCACTATCCTCCTAGTGAAATAATTTTCCCTAATATTCAACCTAGACCTCCCCCACTGTAACTTGAGACCATTACTCCTTATTCTGTCATCTACCACCACCGAGAACAGTGGACTTCTGTTCATTGAGAACTAACCTGAGCTAATCCTTTCACTTTATGTAGGTGATTAAACAACCTCTGCATCTTTCCACTCCTCTCTGTAGGTTTGTGGATGTTTTCATGATTTAAAAAAAACTTTTCCACCGTGACCTTGAAGACTAAATTATGGCATAGTCTCTGCCTTCCTTGGCCATCTAATAGAGTTACTGTTAGTCATCTAGGCTTTTAGCTATGGGCTAATGGCACAATTAATATGTACACATTCACACATTTTATGGGTCAGTTAAATTCTACTGCAACTTGAATTTGTCACAGAAGATTTTTTTTTTAATCTAAATTTAGGAGATGCTTAGAGAGCCCTTTTCAGTGCTGTGTACTGACAGGAAATGAGGGTAGAGACTGGTGTTGCTGCTTTTGCCTGTGTGAGTGCATGATTTGGTTGTGGTGAGAGCCTGCTTGCATGTTCCCTGAGAGAGGCGGCTTATCCCAAACTCCCAAGTACTCCTGTGAAACTGGCATTTTCCTCCCCCTCAATTTTGACATTTTTTTGGTGAGTTCGCTGTTCTGGTTACATTAGTGAACAGAGAAGTTCTCTGGGTGATTTTCTTCATCAGGTGTGTGGGTATGTTCCAGGCTTCTAGGGTCACCCAATGAAATTAATAGGCAGCTGGTTTAAAACAAAAGGAAGTACTTCTTCACACAATGCATAGTCAACCTGTGGAACTCCTTGCTAGAGGAAGTTGTGAAGGCCAGGACTATAACAAGGTTCAAAAAAGAGCTAGATATATAGCCTATCAGTGGCTATTAGGCAGGGATGAAAAACAATGCTCTGAAGTGTCCCTAGCCTCTGTTTGCCAGAAGCTGGGAATGGGCAACAGGGGATGGATCATTTGATGATTACCTCTTCTGTTCATTCCCTCTGAGGCACCTGGCACTGTAGGAAGGTAGGATACTGGGCTAGATGGACCATTGGTCTGACCCAATAAGTTTCTGACGTTCTTCTCCACATTCCCACCTTCAAAGGCCACACATCAACTTTTGGTCGAGGAGGGCAAGTTGTGGATGCCTTTGAGCCCATCAGCATCACCAGAGGGCCTTGCTTGAAAGCAATCCCAAATCTTTCCATCCCCGAAAGGGTCACCCAGTGCTCCTGCTCTTCAGGCTCAGAGATTTCTGTTCTTCATGTGGCATGGATTCCCACACTATTGGTCCCATGAGGCTTTGCTAGTTCAGGGAGGACTGTCATGCACCACGGCATCTGCAGGCTTCTTTTTACAGCAGAGAAGGTGTCACTGATCCTTTGCTTTCCTGCAGGGTTCTTGGCCATTTTGAGAAGCCTCTCTTCCTAGAGCTGTGCAAGTACATGTTTTTTGTGCAACTGCATGAAGGCGAATACATCTTCCGTCCCGGGCAGCTGGATAACAGCATCTACGTCGTGCAGGATGGCAAGCTAGAAGTTTGCATTCAAGAAAATGTAAGGATAAGCCCAGCCACTGACTCTTTTGATAAATCTCTTATTAGGATAGCATATGGCTAGAGATATTACGTGATGGAGATGTTTAAGTTGAAACAGGCTGTATTAGCTCCTGTAAGGTGAGTGTTAAGTTTTCTGGCAGCCTATAATTCATTAGGCCAATGGTTCTCAATCAGGGATACTTGTACCCCTGGGGGTACTCTGAGGTGTTCCACGGGATACATCAGCTCATCTAGATATTTGCCTAGTTTTACAACAGGCTACATAAAAAGCGCTGGTGAGATCAGTACAAACTAAAATTTCATACAATGACTTGTTTATACAGCTCTAGAGACTATACACTGAAATGTAAGTAAGATAGAGAGAGAGAGAGAGAGTCCAATCAATTTATTTTATAATTATATGGTAAAAATGAGAAAGTAAGCAATTTTCAGTAATAGTGTGCTGTGACACTTTTGTATTTTTATGTCTGATTTTTGTAAGCAAGTAGTTTTTAAGTGAGGTGTAACTTGGGGGTACAGAAGACAAATCAGACTCATAAGTACATAAGAACGGCCATACTGGGTCAGACCAAAGGTCCATCTAGTCCAGTATCCTGTCTTCTGACAGGAGCCAATGCCAGGTGCCCCAAGCGGAATGAACAGAACAGGAAATCATCAAGTGATCCATCCCTTGTCGCCCATTCCCAGCGTCTGGCAAACAGAGGCTAGGGACAACTTCCCTTCCCATCCTGGCTAATAGCCAATGACCATCCTGGCCAATAGCAATACTCCTGAAAGGGGTACAGTAATCTGGAAAGATTGAGTGCCAGTGCATTTGGCAACATGGTCATCAACAACAAGAAATCTGGTGGCACCTTAAAGACTAACAGATTTATTTGGGCATAAGCTTTCATTGGTAAAAAAAAACCCCGCTTCTTCAGATGCATGGAGTGAAAATTACAGATACAGGATGATATTTTCAGGAAGATCACGAATGCATTGTAGTTTCCTCAGGAAGTCAGTGGTGTCTCAAAGATAGCTAGGCTTGCCACCATGCAAGGCACTGCACATTTAACCGTATGAAGTGGAAATCCATCAACTTAATGAAAAAACTCGCGCAGATACAGACAGATATCATCTTCCTTTCCAAATGCAAACGGATGGACATCATACCAGATGGACTGAAGGTAAAAGATCTGTTGCAATCGACATACTACACTGACTATGGTGAGAAATTGTGCCACACTCTTTCAGAGAACCTGAGGAACCACTTGATCAGCATCCTGTACAGCAACCAGGAGAAGATCAAGAATGAGCTCTCAAAACTGGAGACTCATACAAAACGCAATCCTGGCCACCATGAATGTGGAAGCTCTTTACACCAATATTCCATTCCACACGAGGATGGACTACAAGCTGTCAGGAACACTATCCCTGATGATGCCATTGCACACCTGGTGGCTGAGCTTTGTGACTTTGTCCTCACCTACAACTTTTTCAGATTTGGGGACAACTTACGCCTTCAAGTCAGTGGTGCTGCTACGGGTACCCGCATGGCCCCACAGTATGCCAACATTTTTATGGCTGACTTAGAACAACTCTTCCTCAGCTCTTGTCCCATAGTGCTCCTTCTCTACTTGGACTAAATTGATGACATCGTCATCATATGGACCCATGGGAAGGAGGCCCTTGAAGAATTCCACTCGGATTTCAACAATTTCCACTCCACCATCAACCTCAGCCTGGACCAGTTCACACAAGAGATCCACTTTGTAGGCACTACAGTGCAAATAAGTGATGGTCACATAAACACCACCGTATACCAGAAACCTACTGGCTGCTATACTTACCTACGTGCCTCCAGCTTCCATCCAGGACGCATCACGTGATCTATTGTTTATACCCAAGCCCTAAGATACAACCACATTTGCTCTGATCCCTCAGACAGAGACAAACACCTACAGGATCTCTATCAAATATTCTTAAAACTACAATACTCACCTGGGGAAATGAGGAAACAGAGTGACAGATCAAGACGGGTACCCAGAAATCACCTACTACAGGACAGACCCAACCAGGAAAATAACAGAACATCGTGTACAGCACCCAGCTAAAACATGTCATGCACATCATCAGTGATCTGCAACCAATCCTGGAAAACGATCCCTCACTCTCACAGACCTTGGGAGGCAGGCCAGTCCTTGTTTATACACAGCCCCCCAACCTGAAGCAAACACTCACCAGCAACTACATACCACACCACAGAAGCACTAATCCAGGAACCAATCCCTGTAACAAACCGCGTTGCCTGTTCTGTCCCCTTATCTACTCTAGCGACACCATTAAAGGACCCAGCCACACCATCAGGGGCTCATTCACCTGCACATCTACTAATGTGATATATGCCAGCAATGCCCCTCTGCCATGTACATTGGTTAAACTGGACAGTCTTTACGTAAAAGAATAAACGGACACAAATCAGACATCAGGAATGGTAACATAGAAAAGCCAGTAGGAGAACACTTCAATCTCCCTGGACATTCAATAACAGATTTAAAAGTAGCCATCCTTCAACAAAAAAACTTCAAAAACAGACTTCGCAGAGAAACTGCAGAGCTACAATTCATTTGCAAACTTAACGCCATTAATTTGGGCTTGAATAGGGACTGGGCGTGGCTGGCTCACTACAAAAGCAATTTTCCCGTCTCTTGGTATTGACACCTCCTCATCAATTACTGGGAGTGGACCACATCCACCCTGACTGAACTGGCCTTGTCCATACTGGTTCGCCACTTGTAAGGTAACTCCCTTCTCTTCATGTTCCAGTATATCTGTGCCTGTAACTGTAATTTTCACTCCATGCATCTGAAGAAGTGGGTTTTTTATGCATGAAAGCTTATGCCCAAATAAATCTTAGTCTTTATGGTGCCACTGGACTCCTCGTTGTTTTTGTGGATACAGACTAACATGGCTACCCCTCTGATACATAGTCATCAACAATAATTTATTTTTCAGTTTTATAAAATGCACTTATTGGCATATCAAAGTGTATGCACAAAAAATCAAATACTATGCATTACAGCATAGTGTGACATCATGTCATCTCAATCTCCAGTCTAAAAGAAGTTAGTTATACACCTCTACCCCGATATAACGTGACCTGATATAACACAACAAATTCGGATATAACACGGTAAAGCAGTGCTCCGGGTGGGTGGGGCTGTGCACTTTGGCGGATCAAAGCAAGTTCAGTATAATGAGGTTTCACCTATAACATGTTAAGATTTTTTGTCTCCTGAGGACAGCATTATATCGGGGTAGAGGTGTACTTTATGTAGTTTGCCAGCCTTGTAACTTCCATGTCTGCATTTCTAGTGAGGGTGGTTCTGTTAATGCCAATCTCTTTCCCTTCATGTATTAAAACAAATTAAAGGCCTGTGAAGTAATAGCAATGAAACTAAAACAGGCTACCTCTACTCTTTAGGTGTTCTGTGTGTTGTGATGGTCAGCAACATCACAACCTTTCAAAGAGGATAGCAAGGTTTCTGCAAAGTGAAGGATAGAAGAGATGATGGGATACAGGGAAAGCAGGGCTGTCACTTGCATCTCACCCTATGTAAATCTGAAATGAATTCAAGTAAAGAAATAGTGGTGGTGGTGGGTTTTTTTGTTAAATCCTCTGCTAGGTGCCTTGCTACCATCTGCTGGGTTCCAGTGTCACAGGTGAGCTTTGCTTCTGTCACTCACAGTGAAAGTGGTGTTCAAAGCCTTCTCAGAATGGATCAGTACAATTCCAGGGGGCACAGGGAGAATCACTCTTGGGTCTAGTTCTGCTGGGTGAATTCCACTGTTAAGTGGTACATAGGTTATCCTGCAAAATTAGAATGCGCGAGTTAAACAGCCATTTCTTTTGAAGCATGGTCCTGCCTGTATTGGCCCATTTAAACTTGGGGATGGAATACGAGCCGTTAATCTTCTCCTTCTGTCTATCTGTAGGATGGCACTGAAGTGGTCGTTAAAGAAGTGCTGGCAGGGGACAGTGTTCACAGCCTCCTCAGCATTCTTGATGTTATCACAGTAAGTTCCTATGTGCGGGTAATTTTTCTGAGACCTTGCCATATATCGGTGCACCTGTCAGAGCTATGCAGCATTGGCACATTAGCATTACATTTATCGTCATGATTCTTTCCTGGCATCTCTTTGGGTAGTGCTCCTCTCACCAATTAACAAGCTACATGCCATAATTGAAAAGCTGTCTGAGTGTACATTTGAATTGACTTTACCTGTGATTATTTCCTCACATTTCAGCTTGTTGGTCTTTGAACCCCTCCCTGGGTTTCTTTCTTCTAGTTTGTTTAAAGCAAACAGACTGAATTTTGTTTTTCTTTAAGATGTTTGGTTTTGTTTCCAGCACTTTAACTCTGGGAGGAGGTAGCTATGTGACAGCCATTGACATCAAGAAAGCGCCCCTCTCCCCCGCCATTGCTGTAAACTTAGTTCCATGGTATATCGGTGGCTGGGGAAACATGTATTTCCCTATGTTGGGGGCTCAAATTTGCCTAAGTCCTATATTGTCAATGTGTTGAAAGTTACGAGTACCTAATTGGCATGGAGCAAATAGCAGCTGTCTTTATGTTTAATAAGAAAGGGTGGTCTGTGGAGATGGCAAGTCCCAGCATGCAGTGCTCCATCTGTAGCAGAGCTGCTTTCTGTGCAGGGCAGCCTAAAGCATTGCGTGCTGTGGCCTGTAATTCCAGCAGGGTGAGTGAATCCCACAGAGGCTGAAGAAGAAGGTGGACATTGTCTTGGGCTCATGTAGCCTACAGGCTGCACTTTGACCGTCCTGTCCTCTCTTACACTTGCCATCATCAGTAGAACACCTGAATAAAACCCCGCATCTTGCCATTTTAGGATGTAGGTGATGTCTACAGTGTATGCATCCTGAAATACCTAGGCAGAGCACATACAGTACCAATGATTGTATTGTAGTTGCAGGCTGCTCATAAGAATCTACAACTGGAATATAAATTGTTATTGCTATGTTAAATCAAAGAAGTGTGTGTGGGATTATCATGAGGAATAAATAACTTGTTTTCTGAGACACATTTTTCTGGCTTAATACTTTTGTAATAGAGTTTTTTAGCTATGAGTGTGCTGGTTCAGAGTCCTCTGCTTTTTAGTTTGCTTGTTGAGACTGTGCTATTAAATTTCTTTTATTTGTAATTCATGCCAGTTTCCTGCTGTTTTCCATTCTCACTATGCTGTTTGTTGGATTTGACCAATCCACCAACTTTTGTCCCATTCTGCATTGTTTAACACCAGAGTCGTCTTGTGTTTTGCGGTCTATTTTCTAGCCTTTACAGCATTGGTACGTTAATATTTATTATGTTTAATCTAGTAGTAGTTAAGGCTGGGTTTATGATAGAATGTTAATTAGAAAGTGTGCTGGTAGAATGACTGACTAGTAAGAATGTCATTAGGTTTGGAACTATGCTTCGCTCATTCACTTTTATATGGAAAATGTCTGTAATTACTAAAACAATATTTTACCTCTGCCCCTGTAATCTCTTGTCTTTGTATCTTTGCACAGTCAGTAATAAAGTTACGTGGTGACTGTGTACTTCTTACATCTTCAGAGCTCTGTGAAACATTAACCAGTTTTCAGTTGCTCCTGTGAGTAGGTCAGTGTAATCCTTCTTTTAAAAATGGGAAAATGAAGGCTTGGGGTGACTTGCTGAAGGTCATACAAGCAATGGTGGTAGAGGTAGAATTAGGATCCACGAGCTCCTGGCCTTTGACAGTGTGGCCTATTTAATTACTTGGTCAATTATTTTTGTCTACTCTAATTAAAAATAAATCTTTCAGTTGATAATGTAGCAATTATACCGTGAAACAAGCTAATGACTTTCATCCTTCTTAATGTTGCTCATACTGCCAGTGACCATATATGGGTTGTGCCCTTTAGCTTGTTTTTGACTGGCTGGTGAGATACTTTACGCTGATTAAAACAAAATACATGCTACTAACTAGAACTCCAGGGGGTATTTTCTGGACTATTGTGTGTATTGCTGCTGCACCTATTTAGGATTTGTTAAATACCAGGTGATGGATTTGCCTCTTCCAATAGGCATGTGAGTGTTCATTGGAGGGTGTTGGAAACAGAGTCCAGTCAACAAGCTCTGCTATTAATCCTACTTGACCTTGTACCCTGTGTCACAGACTCACAGATCGTGTCTACTCTTGGCTCCGTGTGGTCCGTGTGAGGGGGGTACCCTTTTCAGTGAGACAGCCCTTCTCGGAGGTCTACTCTCTCTCGGGGTTAGGCCTCTTCATATCCAGGTGCCACACCTCTGAGGCTTAGCACACCTATTTCTCGCCGTGGGACCCCTCAGGGAGTCCATTCTCTCTGGAGCCTTGGGGCCTCCACCCCCCGAAGGGGCTGATACAACCCTGTTCTGTAGACCAGAGTGACTCTCAGCCAGCATAAAACAGGAGGGTTTATTGAGCATTGAACACAGCACAAGAAACTCTCAGGCCTCAGGCCTGGCTTCCCTCAGCACAGCACATCCCATTCTGTTCTGCATCCAGGTGGGCCCTGCCTGCTCCCTCTCTCCAGTCCCGAGCCTCCCTGCTTCCCAGCTGGGCATCTGATATGACCAGCCCAAGCCCCGCCTCTGCCCATTGTCTTCTCTCCAGGTAAACAGGGTTGCCTGGGCCTCCGCTCCTCTCCTGTCCTCTGGCCCCCTCTGGCTGGAACTGGCTGGTTTGGTCACTGAGGTCCTCTCTTCGGGGTCCTTTCTTTACAGCCCATTGTCCTCCCACTGGCCAGAACCGGCTGCGACTCCTGAGCTGGGCCTCCGGGTCATCAGATTGTCAGGTCACCAGTTGCTGAGGTATCTGTCCTCCAAGCCATTGGCTGGGGTCCCAAGTTCCCTCTCCGGTCGTCTGTAACAACAAACTCCCTCTCCCCTCACCTCGTTAAGCCAGTAACACCCAGGGAAACTGAGTCCTACCCCCTCTGCATGCAAACTATTGGAAAGACAAGGAAAAAAACAAGAAAATCCCCCATTTTGTCACATCTCTCCCCTCTTCGACGCTGAATGGAGCAGGGTCACTTAGCCAGTGACCTGGAGAAGTTCAGGGTCCCCTGGCTCTTGATAAAGCATCGGCTATAACATTGGCATGCTCCCTCACGTGGACCACCTCCATGTCATAACCCTGGAGGAGAAGGCTCCATCTCAGCAGGTTGGCATTGGCTCCTTTCATTTGGTACAGCCACATCAAGGGTGAATGGTCAATGTACACGGTGAAGCGCTGTCCAAATAGATACGGCTGCAGTTTTTTAAGGGCCCACACCATGACCAGGCATTCCTTCTCTCTGGCCGCATAGTGGTGCTCCCAAGGCAGCAGCTTCTTGCTCAGGTACAAAATGGGGTGTCTTCCCCCGCCCCCCAGTATCAATTTGCATCAGCACCGCACCCAGCCCTGTGTCTGAGGCATTGGCAAACACCAGAAAGAGTTTGTTAAAATCCAGGTTTACCAGCACCAGGCCTTGGATAAGTGCCCCCTTCAGGGCACAGAGAGCCCTCTGACTCTGCTTGGTCCAGACCACCTTGTCTGGCTTTCCCTTCCTACACACCTCCGTGAGGGGAGCTGCCAGGGAGCTAAAGTGGGGCACAAACCTCTGGGAGTACCCTGCCATCCCAATGAAATCCTGGGCTGCTTCTTAGTCTGGGGAGCGGGGCAGTCCTTGGTTGCCTCCACTTTGTCCAGCTCTGGCTTCAGGTGACCACCCCTCACCATGTGGCCCAGGTATGAAACCCCTGCCATCCCCACCTTGCACTTTTCAGCTTTTATGGTCAGTACTGCATCTTGGAGGAGACTCAGCACCCTCTTCACCTGGGACACATGTTCTTTCCAGGTCTGGCTAAAGACACAGATATCGTCAATATACGCCAGAGCAAAGTCCTCCATCCCCCTTAGCAACTAATCCACCAGGCGCAGGAAGGTGGCAGGTGCTCCCTTGAGGCCGAAAGGCAGGACCAGGAACTTGAAGAGCCCTATTGGGGTGGTGAAGGCAGACTTCTCCCTGGCCTCAGGGTCCAAAGGCAGCTGTCAGTAGCCTTGGGTAAGATCCATGGTAGTGAGGTACCAGGCACCCCCCAACTTTTCTAGGATCTCATCAGTCCTAGGCATGGGGTAGGCATCGGACACGGTGATGGCACTGAGCTTCTGATAGTCCACACAGAACTGGATTGACCCATCCTTCTTGGGGACCAGCACACAGGTGAGGCCCAGGGGCTGGCGGACGGCTGGATCACCCTTAAAGCCAGCATATCCCCTACCTCTCTCTCCAGGTCCTGGGCTGTTTTCCCAGTGACACTGAATGGGGAACACCTGATGGGAGTGTTGGTTCCCATCTCCATCGGTGAACAGCCAGGTTAGTGAGCCCAGGCCAGTTGGAGAACAGCTGCCGGTATGAATGCAGCACCTCTCTGATCTCTGCCTGCTGTGCAGGGGTTAGCTGGTCTGAGAAGGGAATTGATTCCAGTGAGGGGTTAGCCCCAGCCTCAGGAAGGAGTCCCACCAGGGGATCCTCTCCCTTCTCTTCGCACTGCCCACACACAGCCAGCACCAACTTCTGTCTTAGTATGGTTTCATCATGTTGACATGGTACACCCGATGGCTGTGTGCCCGGTTGGACAGTTCCACTACATAGTTTACCTCGTTCACCTGTTTGATGACTTTGAAGGGGCCGTCCCAGGCAGCTTGCAGCTTGTTCTTCCTCATGGGGATGAGGAGCATCACCTGGTCCCTAGTAGCATATGAGCAGGGACGTGCTGAGCGGTCATACCAGACCTTCTGCTTCCTCTGTGCCCTTGCTATGTTTCCCCTAACCAAGCCCGTTAGCTCCACGAGCTTTTCCTGGAAAGTCAGTACATACTCCACCACCGATTCCCCATTGGGAGAGGCCTTTCCCTCTCACTTGGCCCTCATCAAGTCCAGGGGTCCCCTCACTCTCCTCCCGTACAGCAGCTCGAACGGGGAAAACCCTATGGATTCCTGGGGCACTTCCCTGTAGGCGAACAGCTGGTGGCGTAACTACTTGTCCCAGTCTTGCAGGTGCTGGTCCATAAAGGTTTTCAGCATCATCTTTAGGGACCCATTGAACCTCTCCACCAGCCTGTTGGACTGAGGATGGTATGCTGAGGTTCAGGTGTGTCAGACCCCACACTTCTCTCACAAGCACTGGAGCAGAGTTGACATGAAGTTAGTCCCTTGGTCTGTAAGGACCTCCTTGGGGAACCCCACTCTGCTGAAAATGGTCAGCAGCGCATCTGCCATGGTGTCTGCCTCAATAGAGGACAAGGCCACCGCCTTGGGGTAGCGCGTAGTGAAATCTACCACCACAAGGATGTATTTCTTCCCTGACCGGGTCACCCTGCTGAGGGGCCCCACTATGTCCATGGCCACCTTCTGAAAGGGCAAAGGTCTCAGCGGTGCTTTACACTTATCCTGGGCCTTCCCCACCCTCTGACAGGAGTCACAGGTCCTGTAATATTGTTGGACAGCATCAAAGACCTCAGGCCAGTAAAAGTTCTGCAGCAGCCTTTGCCCTGATGCCCCAAAAGGGGATATCGTGGGCCAAGTACAACAGTTTGCGGTGGTACCTCCTGGGGAGCTACCAACTGCCTCCTGGCTTTCCAAGGTTCAGTTTGCTCTGAACCAGCCCATTGCCAGTACAAGAATCCCTTTTCCCACAGGAATCACTCCTGACGGTCCTCCCCCTGGAATCCTGCACCACTGTGGCCAGCCAGGGCCCTCAGTTTCTCCAAGGAGGGATCCTCCTGCAGCTCCATCTGGAATTCAGCTGCTGGGTTTGAGACTACAGCCCTGTCTGGTGGTGCCTCAGTTTCCCTACCTTGGGACGGAGGCTTCGGCCCAGCCCTGTTGAGCCCTACTCTCGGCCCTTCGGGCCCCCTCCTCGGGAGGTCCCTCGACCCTCACTGGCTCTGGCTCCGGGTAAGGACCAGGGCGCTCTGAGTGCCATACAGCCAGTTCTCCAAGTCATTACCCATTAGCAGGTGATCGTGCACCCCAACCTCTTTGGGTCCCTCCTTAGCCCCCATTTCAGGGGTATCCTTGCTACAGGCACCTTGATGGGGGGCCCAAAAACTCCCCTCAGAATCATGTAGGTATCAGGCACTAGCTGGTTTGGGTCCACCATCTCAGACCACACCAGCATCACCTCTGTGTCCATGTCCCAGAACCCCTGGATGTGTCTTCCCCACACCTGAATGGGGATGATGTGGTGGTTGTCCCCTGGGGCCTGTCCCACGCTCACCCAGCGGATTGAGTACAGGTGCTCTGGACTTCAGGCCCCGCCTTCCTCGACTGACCTGGCCTGGCGGTCCCCTCCCCCTGGCACAGTCCTCTCGACTGCAGCCCCCGGGCCTGGAAGTGCCCCCTCTTGGTGGGCTTCCACCCAGTTGACACCCCACGGGTTCTCCTTGGCTGCCGTTTCCTTCATCTTCAGGCATTTGTGCCACCTTGTGTCCCTTTTGGCCACAGTAATTATGTTTCAGGTCCCTCAACTCCCATGAGGGGGGTTGGCCCACCCCGGCATTCCCAGGCAACCCTGAGTTGGGCTTCCTGGAATCCTGCCTTTGAGGTGTCTGTGTGACTCCTCTTCTGAGTCTCCAATGTGGGTCTCCCTCCTGATCCTTATCTACTGTTCACAAACTCATCTGCCAGTGCACCTGCACCATGCAGATCTTTGGGCTTCTGATCCATTAGCCACCTCTTAAGGTCCAGAGGGCAGATATCATACAGCTGCTCCAACCCGACCAGGTTATACACGTCTTCTGCAGTAGTGGCTCCTGCGCCTTTCCACCCCTTGCCGAGATATTCCCCCAGTAGGTTGGCGATCTCCTTGTAAGCAACACCTGAAGTCTCGCGTACACCCCAGAATTGTTTCCTGTACGCCTCAGGGGTCAGTTCAAACTTCAGCAGCAAAGCCTGTTTGAACAGGTCATAGTCCCCTCTCTCAACACCATTCATTTGGTTGAATGCCTCTATGGCCTCTGCGCATTGTCTTCTCTCCAGGTAAACAGAGTCATAAACAGGGTTGCCTGGGCCTCCTCTCCTCCTTTCTTTGCTCTGGCCCCCTCTGGCTGGAACTGGCTGGCTAAGTCACCAGGGTCTTCTCTTCGGGGTCCTCTCTTTACAGCCCATTGTTCTCCCACTGGGCAGAACCAGTTGCAACTCCTGAGCTGGGCCTCCGGGTCACCAGGTCATCAGGTCACCAGTTGCTGAGGTATCCGTCCTCCAGGCCATTGGTTGGGGTCCCAAGTTCCCTCTCCGGTCATCTGTAACAACAAACTCCCTCTCTCCTCATCTTGTTAAACCACTAACACCCAGGTAACCTGAGTCCTATCCCCTCTGCATGCAAACCATTGGAAAGACAAGGAAAAAAACAACAAAATGCCCCACTTTGTCACACCCTGCCTCTCATGTCTGGGAGTAGCTTTCTATTAAGAGAAGCCTCGGACCCTAAGTGCTGGCAATCCTAACAATCCTGAAAGGTGTTCTGCTCACCTCTTCTAGGCTGGTGAGTCTACAGTGCAATGCAGACATAAATATTTCTATTTCCATGGCTCCTACAATCAGCAGTATTCCATCATCTAGGCTTGGGTATGTGTCTCCTGTAAAGTGATGGCATGTCATTCAGGGCAAGCAGACAGGTTAATAAAAAGACTTATATTGTGTAAGTCTCAGTCCTGCTTTCGAATCCCCATTATTGGCTGACCTAGCAGTACCTCCATCTTGTTTACCTCCCTTCAGAACCTGTAGTGAAAGCATTTTCAAAGGGCATGACCACAGAGATGCCAGTTGTGGCTCAAGGTGTTGCAGGGAGTGGTGATGCTTGTGTCTGTTGTGGAAAAGGTGATGAGAACGGGCAGGTAGAGGGAATGGTTACAGCTAAATTGTGCTAACAAACTCAGCTAGTGCCTCTGCTGTGGAAGAGAGGCACAGTCTGAATCTGACAAACTACACGTGTTTGGTCGGGAAGGGGAATGCTAATGCTTCCCTGCAATGTTTCCTATAATTTTTTCCATCCATGTGTGGAATGAATTTTGTTGCGTGCACCATATTGAGGTAATGTGCAGATGTGTGCCACCAGTAGAAACAAAAAAACCTAGATATAGTATATATTTTTAAAAAGTTACCATAGGGATAATTATTCCAACTAGGACAGGTTGGACATTTTAGAACTCCCCATTCAAAGATTTAAATTTAAGCGTAAGAGAGAAATAAAAATTACGAAATGCAAAGACCTGTCAAAAAACTAAAATAACACACTTTGAAAGAAGTATCAAGAGGTAACAACAACAACAATAATACAAGTATGTGTTGGGCGGTAAGTGTGAGACACACAATGTGTGTGTGTGTGAGAGAGAGAGAGAGAGAGACGAGTTGGCCCTTTAAGTACACTGCCTTTTTAAGTAGATTGGCACTTACCAGTCTGAAGCCTGCTTGTTGAGACACAGCAGCAGCCTCTCCCTCTGTCCCACCCCTGAGCTCCATTATATTCCCCCCTCCCGACTCTGTGGAGATGGGCCACAGAGGAAAGACGGGGAAGGGGACACCCTGACATCAGTGTTCCTCCTCCCCCCGCCTCTGTGCACCTGAAGTGTGCAGCCTTTGATAGAGTGCTGGGCGGCTGCACAACTTGGAGGGAACTTAGCTTCCCTGCCTGTTCCATCCAGCAGAGCCACTACGGCTTGTCCAAGTGGAGAGTTGCTGTAATCTGCGCCGTAGTCGGAGCACTGCAAGTGCTCTCTTCCACCGCATGTTGTACACCAGGCAGCCTAGGGACCAGCCAGTACGTGGGAGCCTTGGGTCCTGGGCCTTGTCAGATGCAGAGGCAGAGGAGAGCTGTCGCGCTATGGCCTGGAGCATTGACTCCCCTTGCTGGTGAGCCTCAGCAGGTGTGATGGTGGAGAAGGCAAGGCAGCTACTGCTTCCCTGCCTTCTCCTGCCTCTTTCCCCTCCCTTCGTATTCCCACTCACTCATGCCACTTACGTCGCTCTGCTCGCAGCCTTCTGATGCTTAACAGAGTGTGGCTGATAGCATTTCCCATGTCCATGTCTTTGATACTCAGTTTGGCCTTGAGAAGTAGCAATAACGTTAAAGCTTCAAAATGTCCATCTTGACCGCTTGGCCTGTGTCTGAGAGACACTACAGCTGAGCTGCTGGGTGAAACTTGCAGGCCGTGTTACACTTATGCTTCAGGTTAGAGGAACTCAAGGAAATCTGAGGAAAACATAGAGGGGTTTCAAAACAGGAACGTCTTCAAGTGTTTCCTCCACAGAACCAACTATTTCTCTTTTTTTAAAAAAACAAAAACAACCAAACAAAAAAACCAATTGTCCCATGAAGAGTTAAATATCTGGTCCCAACAAAAGTACAAGGTACATCTGAATTGTGAAGCGAGCCGGGCTCCATGGCCTGCTGATGCTTATGCACATTCCAAGCATATTACCTTCAGTTTGTGTTTTTGAATCATTTAAACAACTCAGTAATGTTTAAACCTCACTTTGGAAACCAGCAGAACTAAGCGGGATCAGTGGGAAGTGGGTGGCCCTCACACCCTGGGCCAGCACAGATTCGTGACAATAGGGACTGAGATAGAGCTCTGCTTAGTGGCATCAGCTGCCTTGATTTAATTCTGCACATGGCTTGGGGTGGGATATCAAGGGGAGAGTTAAACTCCATTCTAATTTAGCCATCTGCTTCCCACCCGCTATCCCGATTGCCTCCCTTGATGGAGCAGGGCCCCCTGCTGGCTGGGATGGAAGTGGAAGAGATGCTGGATAACCAGAAAAAGGAAACATTCTGATCCCAGTAATTCAGCAAACAATAATAAACTTAGAATCATAGAATATCAGGGTTGGAAGGGATCAAAGTGGGTCATCTAGTCCAACCCCCTGCTCAAAGCAGGACCAATTCCCAACTAAATCATTCCAGCAGAGCACTGTCAAACCTGACCTTAAAAACCTCTAAGGATGGAGATTCCACCACCTCCCTAGGTAACCCATTCCAGTGTTTCACCACTCTGAGTGAAAAAGTTTTTCCTAATATCCAACCTAAACCTCCCCCACTGCAACTTGAGACCATTACTCCTTGTTCTGTCATCTGCCACCACTGAGAACAGTCCAGATCCATCCTCCATCTTCTCCTTACAATGATAGTTTTGTGTCTGCTCTCCAGGGAAGGTGCTTATGGGCTTGATCTTTTTTTGTTAATTATGCAGTATTTTCTCAGTCCTGCATTAGTCCTCTTGTAAACCTTTCCCTAGCAACATAGACTTATCATGTGCTTGTTAACTTTGCTGCTAATTACCCAATAACCATCAAAGAACAGAACGTTTCCTGGGATCTGATGGCTCAAAGGGAAGCCAGATGGTCATTAAACCCAGTGAAATGTCTTGTGTCAAAGTGGCTGTTGCCATTTCAAGCTCCAGTTTTTGGTTTTGTTTCTGGGTTTTTTGTGTGTGTGCATGGTACCATGTGACCCATGTCTGATACCACTTTAGCCAGTTATGAAGGTATTTATTGTGTTAATGCCCAGTACAGTAGCCAATAGTGAATTTTAGTTATTGATGGGCTCCTGCTACCGGGGAAGAATGGGCTCTCCAGCTGAATGGATGATCATGAATGGGAATCAAGCTGTGATTACGGAAATTTCTGTTGGAGCTTTGATTTAATATTCGCTTAACTAGCTAGAGAGACTCTCTGTGTGAGGTTCTGTGGGGGACTAGAACCTGGATCCGCAAGGTGCGGGACGACTGATACCATCACAGCACTGCCCAACATCTGTGATAGGGCTGTATGCATTATTGTGTAGACCCTATGGAGATAAACACCACAGAACAGACCACCGCAGAATGCCAGACGGACAGCTTCTCTTGTGGACGCCGTTTGGTCCAGGTGTGCTATTTAAGCCCATGAGGAGATCCAGGAAGTGTCCATCCAATGAGGTGGACACCCAGGCAGTTATAGCAATGGACCTGTCTCTTGGCTTGCCCTTGGACTCATGGTTCCTGATCCCAGCTTTAACTCTTGGTTCTGACTCCTGGTCCCTGACTCCAGCTCTGGGCTTCAGCACTGTTTCTGGACTCTGTGTGCTAGTGCTATGTCTACTAGGCATGACTGCCCAAGCCCCAGTCATAACAGTCTGTGGCTGTGTGGATATGTCTTTCTGTGGGGGTCTTTGTTTCCTAGCTGCTCTTACTCTTACTGTGGCATCTTTCATGTAACTTGACTTGTATGTGCCATAATGGCTGATGATTGATCATGCTGTTGAGTCACTCACTCAGCTCACTGTATCATATGAACAAAACCCTTAATTTAATGCCAAGCTCTAGCAATCAATCTCTTTTGATCTGTTGATTAATTTTACAGTATGTGAGATGAGGCCCTATCATAATGTCAACAGATTTACTAATAGTTAAACAGTGATAAGAATAGATTTTTATTAACTAGTGAAGTAGGAATGGAAAAATTGAGTAATGATTCTTGGGCTGAAAATATATTGTGCACTGAGCATGTCATGAATGATTGTTTTCTGGAGTCTATCTAAGTAACTTTTTCTTTTGCTAATCAAATATTAATGCTTAGATGGGTGGCCTTTTCCAGACTGCTAGTCGAATGCTTATTTTACATAGTGCTACATTTATCCTGAGTGATCCCAATGAACTTGACAAACTACATACACACGCCACCAAAATGTAGCGAGCTCTGGAGGAGAGGACAGACCGCATTGGGCAAGAGAGGAATTACTAGCCAGGGGCAAATCTTTACTGTAATCAAAAAGTGCTATGGGATTGCTACTCTTCACACTGGATTATCTTTTCAGGTCTCTCTGAAAGATTCTCTCTTGCCTGCCCCCTCCTACTCCACTTATGCTCACTAAACTGCATGACACTTATTTTATCGAAGAAGGTTGCAAAGATTAGTCAACCCTGCTGAGGTTTGAACCTGTGGTTTCAAACCATTGTTCTGGGTACTTTCTGAAGTCTCAGGTTTATACTGCAAAATTGCCTATTTTTCATACATACAGATAAATCCTATTAGGTTGGGATATGGCAGCAGAAAAGTTATTGACAAACATAGGAGTAGTTAACATTCCATGAGAATGACTTGGAGAAGGGTGAGAAATCTGATGAGGCTTGGAGCAGAGGGTGGCTGTAAAGTTGGAATCTGAAGCTATGACTGGAATGTCAGTTTTTCATTATGACAGAGACTTAGTGAAATGGATTTAGCAAGGTGATGAGCAAATTAGAGTCATTCGTAGGGACATAGCTATTATACTGTATCCGACCAGCAGTGGTCCATTTAATCTAGTGTCCATTTCTTCATTGGTCAGTACCTGATGTTTCAGAGCCTAGAGGCAGATGCAAGAAGCCCATAATGGGTAATTGTAGGCAGCTATTCCTCAAGGGGAATTTTCTTCCTAAACCCCATCATTGTTGGTTTTATAAATCCTCTAGAGGAAACATCTTCTGGAGTCCAGACGGACTCTGAACACAGACAAGGTTCTTAGCTTGTTCATAATTACCTGTGACAGTGCAGGGAGTGCAGAGGTGAGCCTGCTCTCTGATTACTTGGAGGCGAATTAGTGCCCCGGGAGAAACTGACCGGGGCAATGATCTAATCAGGCTAGTGGTCTGGGTGAGGTAAAAAATTATTGGCCCCAGCACAATACATATGCTAAAAAACTTAAACAAAGCCTTTGTTTAAGTTTGTTACCATATGTATTGTGCTGTTATAGCCATATAAAGAATGAATGGTCTCCCAACCCATTTTGTGGTTAAAGCACAGGACTGGGACTCAGGAACTCTGGGTATGATTCCTGTGTCTTTTGCCCACTTTTTGTGTGACCTTGGGCATGTCATTTAGTCTCTCGATGCCTCAGTTCCCCATCTATAAAATGGGGACAAGAATGCTTCTGTTCTCTTACCCTTCTTTCATCTCTTCTGTTTAGATGCTGAATCCTCTGGCACAGTGATGGTCTCTAGAATGTGTTTTGTACAGTAGGGCCCTAATCTGGTGTGGGGCCTGTAGGTGCCTCCAGAGTACAGATAATAAATAATGTCCCTTAAATCTATTCTAGGGGTGTATATACCAAAAACATAAGATAATTCCTTTGCTTAAGTGACCTTAATAGCTTATAATACTGTATAAAGGGAAATTAGTGAGGGTAGCTTTTTCTTCTGATCCATCCATTGTGTGTATGTGCTGGGGGTGGAGAATCCCAGTGGGAGAGCACCCACTTGTAGCTTCGCCTCTTGAGGTTCAAAGAACTGCTCCCCTACCGCTATTGGAGAGGTTATCATTGCTGCAATATGTCTCTGTACATCATGAACCTATCAGGAGATTTCTGTACTCTTTTGTTTTAAAGCCAAAGCGCTGCCACAAAGCACAGCACTAATAACTAATGGCATAAAGAGAAACCCAGGGAAAAAATCTGCATAACCTGAGATGCCAGTGCTGACTTTCTCTCCTTCAGGGCCCCACTTTCCCTTCCACACCAAAGATGGCAGTAGCTGGAGCTCTGCATATGTGTTGCCAACAAGAATTTTTGTTGTTGTTGTTGTTGCAGCATGCTCAATCTTTCTTTCTGATGACTGTTCTAATAGTCTAGCCCAGGGATGCAAACTATGGTCTGTGAGGCACATCTGGTTCACCAGCCATTTTAATCTGACCCTTGAGCGAGATCTGGGGCTTGCCCCGTTCCGGCACTCAAGCCGGGGAGCAGGGTAAGGGGCCACTCCGTGCGGCTTCTGGAAGCAGCGGCATGTCCCCCCTCCAGCTCGTATGTGTAGGGGCAGCCATGGAGCTCCACCTCTCACACTGTCCCCACCCCAAGCTCCACCCCCTCAGCTCCCATTGGCCATGTAGGAGCCAGAGCAGGGACATGCCCCTACTTTTGGGAGCTGCTTGAGGTAAGTGCTGCCCTGAGCCTGCGCCCAACCCCCTGCCCCAGCCCTGATTCCCCTCCTGCCCTCCAAACCCCTTTGTCCCAGCCTGGAGCACCCTCCTACACCCCAAACACCTCATCTTCAGTCCCACTCCAGAGCCCACATCCCCAACTGGAGCTTTCATCTCCCCCCCCGCCCTCACCCTGTCCTCACCCTCCCTGCCCCAGTCCAGAGCCCCCTCCCGCATCCTGAGCTCCTCATTTCTGGCCCCACCCTGGAGCCTGCACCCCCAGCCAGAGTCCTCACCCCCTCCCACACCCCAGCTCCAATTTCATGAGCATTCATGGCCCACCATACAATTTCTATATCCAGAGGTGGCCCTCTGGCCAAAACGTTTGCCCACCCCAATCTAATCTAATTTTGTTGCAGTTTTAACAGTGTAGAAATTTGTTAGCTGCTAAATGTGAAGTTGTTTTGTATGACGCTTTTTGTTGATGGAAACATACTGTGCAAGTCTGAAAAATATAACAAAAAAAAAAATTTTTTTTTGAGTGGGGGAGGAAGGGCGAACAAGGAAGTAAAACAATTTCTACGTTCAGGAATTTGGTATTTGTGCTGTGTGCCTGCAGATTCTGCCCAGCTTGCTGGAAAAATGTTTTTGAAGGTACTTTCTCTGTACACACAATGCTTTCTGTGTATTGTACTACGGCTTCAGATCTTGTTATAATTTTCCAATTTGGAACATGAGCCATGCTGGTCTTTATTTTGCTCTTTCTTCTGTCACTATTATTTATCTGTATTATCATAGCGCCTGGGAGCCTCAGTCGTGGCCTAGGACCCTATTATCCCAGGCAGTCCCTGCCCCAGAGAGTTTACAGTCAAAGTATATGATGAGAGACAATAGATAGAGACGATGGACTGGAAAGGTACAAGGAAACGAGACAGTATTAATCAGGATGATGGGCAGTAGTTTCACACCAGCAGCCTGATGGTTGACTAGTTTTCTGTAGACATTTCAGTCTCATTGTTGAAGTCTTTTTAAAATAAAATTATAGCCTGTCACTGTGGCGCCCTTCAATGCATAATCCTTGCATCTGAAAATCAGCTGTGTATTAATCCTCAGAGAAATACCCTAAAATGAAAGGGCCTCACTGCCTGTACCCAAGGAAGCAACAGGGTGAGGAGGGCTGAGCACAGGTTTTAGTCGGGAGGTTTTGTTCTATCCTTGGGCTTCTCATGGACTCACTCTGTGGCTGTGGGTGGGAGAGTACACTTCATCTTTCTGTGGTGCTGTTTTCTCTTCTATATATAGTTCTGACCTGCCTTGCACAGGCGTGTGTGGGGGTCAGTGAATGGCTGGAAAGCACTTAGCAGTTATATGGGGTTTGATGTATTCCAAGGAGGATCGTCTGCCATCAGTCATAGGAGAAGATAACCGATAACTCTTGCAGCCCTTCCATTTCTAGTGGAGGAGAGTCCTTTCCCGGAAGTGTGCCCCCATTTTGGATCATTGCAACTTGCAAACCTGGAAAGTCTGTTTTTTTAAATTAATGCTTTTTTTTAAAAGTTAAAATAAAGCTAAATATAAAAGTACTACAACTTTTTCCAGAGGAGAAAGGTGAGCCTTTGAGTGGACATATAGGGACTGGTGCACTTTTCCAGACTCCAACCCCAATTGAACCTTTCTGAAGATTCTGAAAGTTTGGTTAATTAGTTTTAATTTTCTGTTGTGTTCTAGCCCTCCTGGGCTCCAGCTGGGACTGGAGCTTCCAAAATATCATGCAAGACTCTATTGTAGGGTTATGTATGACCTTACTGGTGGTATGAAGTGCCATAGATCTCTTGACAGAGCCCTGGATGAACAGCCATATGTTTTGGGTGCTTTTCCAGCCGTCGAAATTGTCCACTAGTAGTTTTATAATTGTAATAATAATGTTTAATTACAGAGCTACATGAAGGAGCTTTTAAGTTTACACAGTATTTTACAAACACATACACGCACATTCTCTGTCCTGGGAATTTGCAATGTTAGTTAGATAAGGCAAATAAAAGGGGAATAAGCAGTGACTTGCCTATATGGCCATTTACTGCATGACAGGCTGGGGTGTAAAGCTACAGCGCACTAGCTTGTCATAAGAACGGCTATACTGGGTCAGACGAAAGGTGCATCTAGCCCAGTATCCTGTCTTCCGACAGTGGCCAGTGCCAGGTGCCCCATAGGGAATGAACAGNGCCCCGACCGGCTTTGTCAGGTATTCAAAGTCCCTCACTAGCTGTCCCACTGCCTGCTTACTAGCCCACCTGCCAGGACCAGTTTTCTTGGTTTGTCCACTTTTGTTGTCCTAAGGTGCTTCCATTTGACAAGAAAACTATCAAGGTCAACCCTTCAGTATTAGCCCTGTGTCACCGCCCCTTGGAATTTCATCCCAAAAATAGAGGTAAAAAGACAACAGAGAAGGCAGACTAGCCTTACAATCAAAATGGAGTTTGAGATAGATCTAGACAAAGAATTAATAATCCAAGAGAATTCATACATTGTACATAGATTACCCAAATCATCACAGGCTCACCTTCAGATACATGTGTTCACCAGCTACTCTCCCCTTTGCAGCTGCCAAGAAAATCTGTTTCTTCTTTGCAGACTGGAGAGAAAATCTTTTTACTGGAGGAATCTACTGCTCAGCACCACAACTTGGATTGCTGCTTCCCTAATTTGACCCATAGCGACTGATGACCTTCTCCTAGGGCCTGATCCATGAGACTCAACAAGAGTGTGGTAGTTTGCAAGAAACTGCAGCGATGCATAGTTATTTTGCTCAATCATGCCTGCAGCCAGACCACGTATCTTGAATCCATTCCTGGCTGACATGGATGGTAAAATGCACCCCACGGCACTTTGCACAATCAGAGAGGTAAAACCTTGCAAGGTACTGATGGACTGAACAAAAGGAGGTGTCCAGTCACCAGGAACAAAGAAATTATTTTTTTGTAACTAATTACTACTATGCAGATTGCTCAGCTTTTTCTGGACCAACACTCCTGCAGAGTTTGAAATGTTTTCCACGTTTTCTCCCCTGCATCTTCTACTTTCTGAATTTTCTGGGCCAACCAAAGGACAAAAGCTTTATTATGCCTGATGTGTGACCAGAGGCAAAAGTGCCAAAAAGTTTTTGGAGCATTGACTACACAAAGTGTGCTCTATCTGTAGCAGGCACAGCATGGCATTTCAAATAACTATTGCTCCCTTGTCTCTTGTGGCACAGCTTCATTTTGTGCTCAAGATCCACGTTCTGTCTTGGCTCACACCATGGCAATCCCACTGACGTCAACGGGGCAGGAGAGGTGTAACTGTAGGCAGAGTTTGGTCCAGCATGTGCAAGCACATTGTGATCACCTGTTTTTTATGCATTTATTTACTTACTTGTTGTAAGCGGGTGTGGCTGGGGCTCAACCCTCTCCAGTGAGGAGGGGAGCCAAGCCGGCCCACTCCACTCCAGTTGGTCCGGGAAACTAGCCCAGCGGTCCTTGCGGTGCTTGTCCATCCAGCAGGCAAGGGGCTCAGGCCCTCTGGCAGGGCTGCTGGACCAGCCGCACGGCGCCAGGCCCTACGCCAAGGCGGACAGCAAACACAGAGTCAGTAAGGTCAGGCCTGGGTCAGGACTGAGTAGTACTAGCAATAGATTACGGTCCAGCCCTAGGTCAGGGCGGGTAACAAACGCTGAGTCAGTAAGCTCAGGCCTTTGGTCAGGGCTGAGCAACAGTAACAGCTTTAAAGGCCCAGCCCTTGGTCAGGGCAGGGCAGCAAACGCTGAGTCAGTAGGCTCAGGCCCCTGGTCAGGGCTGAGTAACAGTAACAGTTTTAAAGGCCCAGCCCTTAGTCAGGGAAGGGCAGCAAATGGTGAGTCAGTAGGCTCAGGCTTTGGCCTCCTCCGGCCAGGGAGAGGGGGAGTCTGCCACCCAGGAGCTGGGTGGCAGGAGGGACGCAGGCCCTCCCACTCCACTGCGTCCCAGCCCAGGGCCCTAACAGTGGCTGTCACTCCGCTGGTCAGTCAGTGGGGATCCTGACCGCAACACACTGACATAGGCTCCGGCAACTCCGCAGCCTGACTGGGGTCAGCTGCCCCCGGGCTGCTTCCGTTCTCCCCCTCGGGACCTACCTGGGTGCTAACGTTGGCCTCTGAAGGGTCTACGAGCATAGGCTCATCGCGACCAGGGCTGGGTGGTAGGTCTGGGAATTCCTTGGGATAGTCAGGCCAGGGTAGCGCCAGCGGCTCCTCCGGGTAGCAGCAGGGGCGGGGAAGC